>NW_022436990.1:568991-699993 GCF_009761245.1 Sapajus apella
TTCCTTCCTTCCTTCCTTCCTTCCTTCCTTCCTTCCTTCCTTCCTTCTTCCTTCCTTCCTTCTTTCTTTCTTTCTTTTCTTTTTTTTTTGAGTCAGAGTCTCACTCTGTCACCCAGGCTGGAATGCAATAGCACAATCTTGGCTCCTGCAACCTCCACCTCCTAGGTTCCAGCGATTCTCCTTTCTCAGCCTCCCAAATAGCGGGGATTACAGGCACGCACCACCAGGCCCTGCTAATTTTTATATTTTTAGTAGAGATGGGGTTTCACCATTTTGGCCCGTCTGATCTCAAACTCCTGACCTCATGATCCACCTGCCTTGGACTGCTAATGTGCTGGGATTACAAGCATGAGCCACTGAGCCTCGTGCAAGGCTCTTGCAGTTTTTAAAGGGGATTCTGTTTTCTTTTAACTCTTTCTCAAACTCTCATTTTTGATTTCATGATTTCTGTCCTCATTTTTATATCTTTTTTATACTTCAGCTAGTTAATTTAGATTTATGTTGTTGCACTTTTTTTTAATTCCTCTGTAGAATATACTATACCTTTATTATATAGCATTTATAAAAATAAATTTAAATTATCAGTAATATGCCTAATTTCTACTCTAGTTTTATTCCATCTGCCTTGACCCATAATATTAATACCATTCAGTTCTAAATATTTTTTAAATTTTTACTGTCATTCCCCTTCTATGCCTAAATAATATTGGACTTGATTTAAAAATTAAATATATATATACAACACGTGTATCACTTATATATATATATATAAAATTTTGTATTTGGTTAAAATGTTGCTTTTAAAAATAGCACGTGTTTTACTGATATTATTCTTTGAAGTTTATTGAAACTTCTTTGTGGCTATATTGTTAAATTAATTAAAGGCTTTTATGTATATGATATAGTTTGACTGTGTCCTCATACAAATCTTATCTCGTATTGTAATCTGAATTGTAATCCCCACGTGTTGGGGGAGGGACCTGGTGAGAAGTGATTGGATAATGGAAACATATTCCCCCATGCTGTCCTCATGATAGTGAGTGAGTTCTCATGAGATCTGGTGGTTTTACAAGGAACTTTTCCTCCTTTATGCACTCTCTCTCTCTCTTACCTGCCACCATGTAAAAAGTGCCAGCTTCCTCTTCTGCTATAATTATAAATTTCCCAAGCCTTCCCCAGGTTCGTGGAATTGTCAGTTAATTAAACCTCTTTTCTTTACAAATTACTCAGTCTTGGGCAGTTCTTTATAGCACTGTGAAAACAGGCTAATACAGAAACACAGCAATGCATTTTATTAATTATATATAAATATGTATTCATTCAGGTTGTTAGCTTTTTATTTGTTTAATCTTGATTCCTAATATTTTCTCCTTGGTGTATATGTAGCTATTTGTTAATATTTTCATAATTAATTAATTACATTAATAATTAATGCAATAACCATAAATATTTATTTAATTGATTTACTGTTATATATTTATTGCCTTTTTCTCTATAAGTTTAGGTGTATTCCCTTTGTTCCTATTTTTGGTTTAATATATTATAACAGCAAGAAAATAACTAGAATAGGATTGTAATCTTTCTCTTGAACAGGAACAGCTGAGGCATAAGAAATGACTCAACAAATTACTTGTAAACATATTAATAACCAGACCTTTTCTAAACATATACTCATGCATGTATCTTGCCTGTAAATCGTGAGCATATACCTGGTATCTCTAGGCCACTTATTGCAAACACAACACAACGAAACAAAACAAAACTTTGACTCATAAAATAGGGGGTTATGATAGTGGGAAGGATAATGAAGGAAAATAATATAAACTTTCTAAGTAATGGAATATAAAATAAATATGCTCCATTCTCAAATGCTACCCTTTATAAGTGATGGTTCCACATAAATTGGTTTGAATCAACCTTGCATGTCAAATCCAATTTCAAATGAATTCTGATTTCGATCAGGGTCTCTGGGAATCATATTTGACAGTCTGATCTTTTGTGTTACTATGTATTTTTATTAATATCTTTGATAAAATATATTTTCCAATTATACTTTATAATATAATAAAGCATATGCTTTTCAACTATTATAGAAACATTTCAAAAAGGAGTCTTCCTCTCCAGTTGGTTGCTTCCTTAAAAAGTTACTTTAATGTTTTTACTTTCTCTTTTTGTTCCATTTTATTTTATTTTATTTTTTATTATATTTTAAGTTTTAGGAAACGTGCAGAATGTACAGGTTTGTTACACAGGTATACACGTGCCATGGTACGTGTATCCATCTCCCATTATCTACATTAGATATTTCTCCTAATGTAATCCCTCCCTAATCTCCCCACCCCCTGCTATTCCTATCCTAGCCTCTCCAGCCCCCTACCCCCTACAGGCCCCAGTGTGTGATGTTCCCCTCCCTGTGTCCATGTGTTCTCATTGTAAACACCCACCTGTGAGAACATGCAGTGTTTGATTTTCTGTTGTTGTGTCAGTTTGCTGAGAATGATGGTTTCCATTTTCATCCATGTTGCTGAAAAGGACATGAATTTATCCTTTTTTATGAATACATAGCATTCCGTAGTGTATATGTGCCACATTTTCTTTATCCACTCTATTATGATGGGCATTTGGGTTGGTTCCAAGTTCTTGCTATTGTAAACAGTGCCACAATAAAGCTACGTGTGCATGTATCTTTATAATAGTATGATCTATATTCCTTTGGGCATATACCCAGTAATGGGATTGCTGGGTCAAATGGTATTCCTATTTCTATATTCTTGAGGAATTGCCACACTGTTTTTCGCAATGGTATAATTAATTTACATTACCACCAACAGCTTAAAGCATTCCTATTTCTCCACACCCTCTGTAGCATCTGTTGTCTCCTGACTTTTTAATGATCACCATTCTAACTGACATCAGGTGGTATCTCACTCAATGTTGTTTTGATTTGCATTTCTCTAATGACCAGTGACGGTGAGCATTTTTTCATGTGTTTGCTGACTGCATAAATGTCTTCTTTTGACTTCTGTTCGTATCTTTTGCCTACTTTTTGATGGGGTTGTTTAAATTCTTTGTAGATTCTAGGCATTAGCCTATTATCAGATGGGTAGATTATAAAATTTTTTTCCCATTCTGTTGGTTGCCAGTTCACTCTAATGATAGTTTCTTTTGCTGTGTCAAATATTCTAAGTTTAATTAGATTTGTTTGTCTATTTTGGCTTTTGTTGCCATTGATTTTGATGTTTTAGTCATGAAGTCCTAGCCTATGCCTATAGCCTGAATACTATTGCCTAGGTTTTCTTCTTGGGTTTTTATGGTGTTAGGTCTTATGTTTAAATATTTAATCTATCTGTAATTAATTTTTGTATAAAGTAAAAGGAAGGGATCCAGTTTCAACTTTGTGCATCTGGCTAGGCTGTTTTTCCAACATCATTTATTAAATAGGGAATCCTTTTGCCATTGCTTATTTTTGTAAGGTTTGTCAAAGATCAGATGGTTGTAGATGTGTGGCATTACTTCTGAGTAATTTTAAAGTTAGCACAAGCTTTTAAAAATATGTTTTTAATGTCCTCTATGAAAAGCATTTTGCAGTCCAACTTTGGTTCTCAAAAAAATTTTATTGAAGTATTATAAATAGATGGAAATATAAAACTATAATGCAAATGCTGACAAAGCATTAACTATAATGTTACAAATGTGGCACTACAATAAGATCAATAAGTAATGAATTAGTTATATGTAGTTATAGGCAAAAAATATGTTTTTAATGTCAAAGATTATAAAATTACATTTACTCATATTTAAATGACATGACAATTTGACTTATTTTGGCTCTATCTCCATAACCCATTCATTTATTTGACAGACTAAAAGATTATCACTTATGTGTAATCACTTGTTAGTTCTGACTTATTATTAATTATGCATTCTTGTAATTAGTTTTTCTTAAATTGTGTAAGCAATAGTTACATATCTTTAGACAATATAGTTGGAAAGCAAATGTTTTTGCTTTCATATGTAGTATGTATTATAAAATATTAAATCACTCAAAAAATCTAAAATATATGTAAAATGTTTTAAAACTACTATCGGTTGGAAAATTGATAATTTCTACATTTTTATATGGATAATGACATCATTTATATTATTATCTTTATAAATATATGTTGCAGGTCCTTGATATTATATTTTATGTGGCTAACTGCTTAAAGGATCATTTTTTTTACAGAATAAATATTGATATTTCTTGTTATAGACATAAAATCATAAGATGCTATTTTCTTTGAATTTTCCCATACATATTTTATAGTGAGAATATTAGGTTTCTAGTCATAAACATATGAGGCTTCCACTTTCATTTTTTGTTGGTTACACATAAAAAGTCAAATATCTTAAGGGGAAAATACATTACTAATAAAAGACAGAATATTAAGTACATAAATCAGTATTCAGCAGACATATATATTCTAAATGCATTTATGAAAATACAGTATTGATTTTAATAAAATATAGGCAATGAAAATGGTTTATTAGTTTATATTTTGCAAAACATACATTTGTCTCAATTGTAGCATTTAGAAACTAAAGCACTGTCTGTTAAATATCTGGAATGACACAACATAATTCTAGTGATTTAATACCAGAGACCGCAATGTAGACAATAGTTCTATAGGTTTTAGCAGTTTAAAGGACACATATATGGTGGTTAAATGTCAGGCACACATTGTAGGAAACTGTTACCTTACCCTAAAGCAAGAGAAAAACAGTTAAAGCCACCAGAGAGCTGAGCCAGAAAGTGGATTACTTCATTGAATTTGATAAATCAAACTATTCTAAAGACTAGATATCCTCTTTCTTATTTTTTCAGATTAGTAGACTGACTCATACAGAGAGTTAGTAATTTTCTCAGGTACCACTGCTCAGAAGTTATGTAATTAAAGTTTCAATCTGTTGTGTAGAAACTGCTTCATTGTCTAGCATAGCTTACCTAGTTACCTATAACTGATAAGATGGTATGGAGGCTACAATATTTGTGATAAATTAAGGACTTTATTAAAAATATAATTTGAAAATAGTGATTATATTTTTATTATTTTCTATCATATTTGTTTTTAATTTGCTTTTTGTATACACTGTCTTTTGTCTGACATTTTCAAAATGATATAGTATTTTGAAATTTGTAAGTTTTATGCTTAATTCCAGTAATGCAGAGTATGATTAAGTACCATAATAGTTTAGATAACAATTATTGATAAATTATCTAACTGAAATCAATCTTCAAATGATATAAAAAGGAGATGAGAAGAAAAGTAATTAATTTTTTGCATTAAATAGAACACTATCTCAAATCCTTCTTACTTGCAAGCATAGAAATAGGAATAATTGTCTACTAACTTGCTGTTTTTCAATTGCAAATTTCTCATCTTTAAAAAGTCAATTTATATAGAATATTATACCTAGAGCTTCTAACTGTAAAACACTAAGTAAAAAGTACCAATTTTTTATCTTCTGAGTAATTAACTTCTAAATTTGTTTGTTGTAAAGATTTCTCCTGTCCCTTTTACCTTACTTTGTCAAATGATTTCAGAACATTTAGAAAATCATGACTTAGTGATTCAATAGGCAGTCTCAGTATAGGCTGAAACTAGAAAGCAGGTCAAAAAATACAGGCAGTTACTAACTCCTTTTGTTAGTATAAAACCTGTAGATTTGTGTAAAATACTACCGGAATTATTTGCTAACTCTCAAACAGTGGAGTATTCTGTAGTTCTAAGAATAAAATAAATACATATATCTTCATTCAGAGGAGGTGACATATAAAAGTGTCACATGTTATATATGTATATATGTGTGTATGCATTTTATTAGTTTGTTTTCACATACAAGCCTGAGTTATTTATAAACAAAGAAGGTTTAATAGACTCACAGTTCCACATGGCAGGAGGGCCTCAGGCAGCTTATAATCTTGGCAGAAGGAGAAGCAGACACTTTTAACATGGTGGCAAGTGAGACAGTGAGTGACCAGAAGGAACTTACCAAACACTTATAAAACCATTATATCTCAGGAGAATTCACTCTTATATGAACAGCATGGTGGAAATCACTTCCGTGATGCAATCACCTCCCACCAGGTTCCTCCTTCAACACTGGGGGATTACAATTTGAGATGAAATTTGGGTGGAGCACAGAACCAAACCATATCATACATATACATACATGTTGTTATATATATGCTGTATGTGTATCTGTTTATATACACTTTAGATTATACATTTATATGTATATATACAGATACATAAATCGGATGAACACAGTTCATCATTTATTCATTAATACACATTGATATTTTACATTGTATTCTAAATGGAATTTCTTTTGGGAATTCTCAGTTACACAGTAGGATCCATGAATTACATGATTCTCTCAAAACTTAACTGAAAGTAAGTTTATAAAGACGGAATTCCTGGAGCTCACTTTGTGTTTTAAATCCCTATAATATTCCTTATCTCTGCCTTTAAACAGCAGATTCAAAATTAGTCATTATGTTATTGTCATTGTAATGAAACAAACCTTTAGTTATTACAATTGTTTTAGTCTGTAATTCTATTTGGAGATTTTTTTTTGCTTCAAAATTGTAAACAGAGTATGGCTATCAAGGAGTAATTTCTTTTTTGACTGGTACATTGTAAATTTTAGTTCATATATGAAATATTTTATTGAAATTAGATTTTGTGTTTGAAACATATTTTCTCTTTAATTTTAATTGTTTGAAAACTAATTAATAAATTATGAAATTCTGGTTGTTATCCCTGATAACATGAATATTACTGAAAATAATTTTATGTAGAGCTGGAGAGGGTTAAAAACTTGTGCACACTTGTTATTACATGCCCTAGACATAGCCCTGAATACTACATTAATTGAAAATTTGTGTGTCCTAAATATCTGTTGTTTGTGATTTTTTTTCCATCACACTGCACAGTTTTTATAGATGAAATTTCTTAGCACCTATATCACATAATTACTGTCTAATAATTCAGGCTTCTATGGAATCCATCTACATATTTTCATACTGGCTGCCACTTTCAGAAGTTAAGCCAACATGATTTGTTTTCTAAATTGCCAAAGTGACCCTCTTAAAAATGCCTTTTCATCTCTTATATCTTACTTGGCTATTCTTTATATATTCTACTATCAGAATAATTGTTCTAAAATTTAAATATTATTACATGTTTTTCTTAAGATAACATTTTTTAAAAGTTTCATATAGCTTTCAAACTCCTGAGAAATTGTACTCTATCTTTTCACTTCTATACTTGCCAGTTCTGTAGACTAGAGACACAAATAGCTATGCTTAGCTGCTGTGAGCTTTTAATATTTTAATTATGCTTTTTAAAATTATACTTTAAGTTTGGGATACATGTGCAGAACATGCAGGTTTGTTATATAGGTGTACACATGCCATTGTAATTGGCTGCACCCATCAACCCATCATCTACATTAGGTATTTCCCCTAGTGCTATCTCTCCCCTAGCCCCCATCCCCAAACAGGTGCCGTTGTGTGATGTTCCCCTTCCTGTGTCCATGTGTTCCCATTGTTCAACTCCCACTTATGAGTGAGAACATGCAGTGTTTAGTTTTCTGTTCCTGTGTTAGTTTGCTGAGAATGATATTTTCTAGCTTCATTCATGTCCCTGCAAAGGACCTGAACTCATTCTTTTTTATGGCTGCCTAGTATTCCGTGCCATATATGTGCCACATTTTCTTTATTCACTCTATCATTGATGGGCATTTGGGTTAGTTCCAAGTGTTTGCTATTGTGAATAGTGCAGCAATAAACATTCATGTGCATGTGTCTTTATAGTAGAATGATTTATAATCCTTTGGGTATAACCCAGTAATGGGATTCCTGGGTTAAATGGCATTTCTGGTTCTAGATACTTCAGGAATTACCATACTATCTTCCATAATGATTGAACTAATTTATGCTCCCACCAACAGTGTAAAACCTTTCTTATTTCTCCATATCTTCTCCAGCATCTGTTGTTTCCTGACTTTTAATGATTGGCATTGTAGCTGGCATGAGATGGTAACTTATTGTGGCTTTGATTTGCATTTCTTTAATGACCAGTAAAGATGAGATTTTTTTCATATGTTTGTTGGCCTCATAACTATCTTCTCTTGAGAAGTCTTTGTTCATATCCTTTGCCCACTTTTTGATGAGGTGATTGGTCTTTTTCTTGTAAATTTGTTTCATCACCTTTTAGATTCTGGATATTAGCCCTTTGTTAGGTGGATAGATTGTAAAAAGTTTCTTCCATTTTGTAGGTTGCCTGTTCACGTTGATGATAGTTTATTTTTCTGTGTACAAGCTCTTTAGTTTAATTATATTCCATTTGTCTATTTTGGCATTTGTGGCTACTGCTTTTGGTGTTTTAGTCATGAAGCCCTTGCCCATGCCTATGTCCTGAATGGTATTGCCTAGGTTTTCTTCCATGGTTTTTCTGGTTTTAGGTCTTACATTTAAGTCTTTAGTCCATCTTGAGTTAACTTTTGTATAAAGTGTAAGGAAGGGGTCCAGTTTCAGCTTTCTGGATATGGCTAGCCAGTTTTCCCAAAACCATTTATTAAATGGGAAATCCTTTCCCCATTGCTTGTTTTTGTCAGGTTTGTCAAAGAGCAGATGCTTGTAGATGTGTCGTGTTATTCCTGAATCCTTTGTTTTATTTCATTGGTCTACATATTTGCTTTGGTACCAGTACCTTGCTGTTTTGGTTACTGTAGCCTTGTAGTGTAGCTTGAAGTCAGGTAGCAGGATGCCTCCAGCTTTGTTCTTTTCGTTTAGGATTGTCTTGGCTATACAGGCTCTTTTTTGATTCCGTATAAACTTTAAAGTAGTTTTTTTTTTTTTTTTCTAAGTCTGTGAAGAAAGTGAATGGTAGCTTGCTGGGGATAGCATTGAATCTATAAATTACTTTGGGCACCATGGCCATTTCCACAATATTGATTCTTCCTTTCTATGAGGTTGGAATGTTTTTCCCTATGTTTCTGTCCTCCCTTATTTTCTTGAGAAGTGGTTTATAGTTCTCCTTGAAGAGGTGCTTAGTATTTCTTGAAGTTGTATTCCTAGGTATTTTCTTCTCTTTTGGGATAAGAGTTCACTCATAATTTGACTTTAATTATGCTTTTAAAAAATTGTCTACTGTCATTTATTTTATCTGGGTAACATCTGTCTATTTTTCAAGTTTAACCTTACACATCACCTCTTTTAGAGGACTTTTTGAACTTCCAGTGCCAATTATGTTATATTCCTCTGCTCACTGCTTTTAGCACCCTCCACTTCCATTCTTATATCTTTAATATTTGTAGGCTTCATCATGGAGGTATCTTTTCTTCTATTAACCTCTGTACCCATATTTCATCAGAAAATAATTTTCCATTTTTGAGAAAATGCTATATAATGCTTGATGTGGATACTTAAGATGAGTGGGAATGTGTTAGAAAGCAAACAAGGTAAAAATGATAGTAGGTTTCACAGTGTGTATCATTATTTCAAGATACAAGCCAATATTAAAAAAGAATTAAATTCAATTTATTAATGGATTACATAATTCTCATAGACAATGGTTATAATTATGATGAACACAACCTATAGTAAAATATCATGATTAGAAATGAAATAACCAGGAATTTAACTAAAAATTCATTAATTATTTAATTAAATTATCTTCTAGCTGCATTGGTTCTCATTTCGTATGTTGGACTATATCATGTATGTATGTTGTAGAAAATTGGAATATTGACTCCTAAATGTTTATGAAAATAATATGTATAATTTTTGAAATAATATTATTTATCTCTCAAAGAGGAACATTTTCTGTTCAGATGGGTTTCTTCTATTTAACTGATAAAGAGTTTTGTTTCATATTTTTTCCTGTTGTCTGATTTTTACTATATTAAGTATTAAGTTTTTAGACTCATGTAGGGGTCTGACAGAAATTATATATGTCTTTCAAGAATCTCATTAAAATTTTAAGGTCCAGTAGAGAGAAAAGTCATAAATTCAGATTTTAAATATTAATATGTTTATTGAATATTCTGTTTTTGTGGAATATTTAGTATATAATTGGTATAAGTAACTTTATCACATTCTGTAAGTATTATAGGCTATTTCTTATATATTGGGGCTACTTTAAGCATAACTGAAATAGTGACTGTTTCTCTTATTAAATATTTTCACTTAGTATTCTGGCTCAAAAGTGTTCACTATTTGACTTAGAATACTGTATGAGTTGATGTGGTTTCCTGCTCTGTTACTACCTATTTGTATGGATCTTAAGATGTATCCCTTGCTGCATTTTGCATTCTAATATTTATCTATTCAATTAGTTACAGATAATTGACTATGTGTTATCACTTTGCTTTTACTCTCTATGTAATCAATAATGGCAAATATTTCTATATTGATAATGCCTTTATGTTCAATGCCAGACACTATTTTAGATATTTGTTTCATGATTGAGTTTTGGCAAACATAATATTTTAGAGATATTTAAGCATTTTAGAATACACCATTTCTCAAAAAACTTTTTAGAGCCCACCATATAAACCCATACCTTATCCACTTGAGCCTGGGCATTATGTGGAATTCCAATGCAGGTACAATTCAGTTATTCAGATGTGGCCTTTTTTTTCTCATTAGGAAATCACTAGAAAGATTTGCCTTCTTCCTTACTCATATATGTTTTATAAGTTTTTGCTTCCAGATTGCTGTGAAATGAGGGAAATTGCAGAATGCAAGTTTATTTTTAAAAACTTATCTATCAAATTAAATCTAAGAGGCCTAAACAAAATTAATTTCTTTTACATTTTCCTTTCTTCCCAGATGGTGAGGAAACTCAATTCAAGTAATCTTTAGTCTTTACAAACTTTAGGCTGTGGTAAACCTAATTGTGATTATCAGCTTAGCATTAGCCCTTATCTGACCTCCCATATCTTGAGGTTAGAACCTTGGGAATGTTCCTTACCAGAATTCTTTGATTAAATTTCTGGTTTAGATTCTGCTAACGAGAGGCAAAATATAATTTTAAATCAGAATACAAAGAGTGGTATGTGCTTATTATAGACTTGTAAATTAGAAAAAAAAATAAGTCTTAAGGAGAAAATAGAATATATGATATATGTTATTACTCAGCTATAAAGGAGTGGTGAATATAATATGAACAACACTTGTACAATTATTTACCATCCACACAGACATATACAAACTCACATATTTTGTGTTAGTTCCTGCATATGTGGCAATGCATATGTGGCAAGCTGTGTCATAAACATTTCAATTACTATTAAATATTCTTAACCAAATAACTTTTTAGCAAATTGAAATTGCATCAATGGACCTCAGTTCTGCAAATATTAGATTTTTTCCAATATTCTTGTTTATGAAACACAACTCAAAAAGGGCTCCCAAGAATGATCAAAACTATTTTTTGGCAAATTTTTAGTAATTCCTCTAGATAGAAATCCTAAATTAAAATTTCTGTGGGAATGTGTGAATGCCCATAGTTTCTCTGTGCTTTCTTAAATTACCCTTAAGGATTTTGTACTGAGAATAATATAACAGAACAGAGATACATATTTAAATACATATATAACTCAAATATCTGTATATGTATGTGTAACTTTGTATGTGTGTGAATATATATACACACACAATTATACACATATATACAAAGATATTTTTGTATATACACATATTCATATTTATATATATATACATATATACATCTTTGTACATGTATATACATCCTTATATATACGTATATATACATCTTTGTACACGTATATGCAAAGATAAATGTTTCTTTGTGTGTGAGAGACTACTGCATATGTGTATCTCTGTGTGTGTGTATTTTCATTTATATATCTTCACATAAGTATATATATGTATGTGTATATATATACACCCAAAGATACTCACACATATACAGAAGGTATATATATGGAAATCTCTCTCTCTATACACACACACACACAAAGATACATATATCTATACCGTAGTCCCTTATTATCTGCAGTTTTGCTTTCTGCAGTTTTACTGACCAATGGTTAACTAAGGTCTGAAAGTAGGTGAGTACAGTACAGTAAGATGAGGGAGACCACATTCACATAACTTTGATTATTGTTATAATTGTTTTGTCATTACTCTTTGTGAATTTCTTACTGTGCTTAATTTATAAAATGAACTTTATTACAGATATGTATGTATGTATAGAAAAAAACATAGAGTTGGGTATTATCTGTGGTTTCAGGACATCCACTATGGCTTCTGAAACATATAAGGGACAGACTACTGTATATTTGGATTTACATATAATTGTTAAGTATTTTTATTGTAAAATATTAGCTGAACATTATCTCCCAAAGTTAATGTGTTGTGAGCTTAATTCCTAAGGCAACACTGTTGAACGGTGGAATCTAAATGATTAATGTTGTTGTATAGGAAGTTGTTTAGTTATTGCAAGAGTCTGTCTATTAAAATAACCAGTGTGTTCTTCTTTTGCCTCTGGCTTTTGTGCTTCATTTCATCTTCCTCCATGAGATGATGCAGCAAGAAAGCCTCATTAGATGCTTACATCATGCTTTTGGATTTTCCAGCTTTCAGAACAATGACCCATATAAACTTCCATTGTTTATAAATTACCCAGTCCATGGTAGTCTGTTATAGCAGCAGAAAATGGAATAAGACACAAATTTAATAGTTATCTAATGTTTTCAAATTTTCACATGTATAGAATGTATTTGTATTTAACATATACATTATTTTTTTAATTTATATGAGGTATTTAAAAATACTGCCATTATAAATATTTTAATATTTAAATGTACTTGTAAGCATTTTTATTTTAAATTGCCAACTGAACATTTTAATGATGAATATTTTAATATTTATCATTGAGTTTTATTTGTAAATCTCCTATAAATATATTTTGAACATTTATAATTTTATTTTTTTATTTCTTTATATAAATTGTTATAATGAGTATATATTTCAAATTTCTACTACAGGTTGTTTTCTTAAAATGCAGCTCTGGAATTGTGTTAAATTTTAAAATAAAACAAATATTCAAACATACTCAATTTTAAAATGCTCAAATTATGTTTACCTTATACACACAAACACACACACACACTTTTTTTTTTTAATACTTTCAATAGTTTTTTGGGAACAGATGGTGTTTAGTTACATGGATAAATTCTTTAGTGATGGTTTCTGAAATTTTTGTGCATCCATCACCCGACCAGTGTATACCCGATATGTGGTTTTGTAGTCTTTTAACTCTCATCCTCTCCTACACTTCCCCCCCAACAAGTCCCCAAGTCCCCAGAAACCATTGTATCATTCATATGCTTTTGTGTCCTCAGCTTAGCTCCCACTTACAAATAAGAACATATGATGCTTGGTTTTTGATTCTTGATTTACTCCACTTAGAATAATGGTCTCCAACTCAGTTCAATGGCATTATTTCATTGCTTTTATTGACTGAGCAGCATTCCATGGGGTGTGCGTGTGTGTGTGTGTATCACATTTTCTTTATCCACTTGTTGATTGATAGGCATTTGGGATGGTTCTGTATTTTGCAATTGTGAATTGCACTGCTATAAACATGCATATGCAAGTGTCTTTTTTATATAATGACTTCTTATCCTCAGGATAGATACCCAGTAGTGGGATTGATGGATCAAATGGTAGATCTACTTTTAATTCTTTAAGAAATCTCCATACTGTTTTTCATAGTAGTTGTACTGGTTTACATTCCCACCAGCAATGTAAAAATGTTCCCCTTTCACCACATCTGCACCAACATATATTATTTTTTGATTTTTTAAATTATGATCATTCTTGCAGTAATATGGTGGTATCACATTGTGATTTTGATGTGCATTTCTCTGATAATTAGTGATGTTGAGCATGCTTTCATATGTTTGTTGGCCATTTGTATATCTTCTTTTGAGAGTATTCTGTTCATGTACTTAGCCCACTTTTTGATGGAATGATTTTTTTTTCTTGCTGATTTGAGCTCCTTGTTGATTCTGGATATTAGTCCTTTGCTGGATGCATAGTTTGCAAAAAGTTTCTCCCACTCTGTGTGCTGTTTGTTTACTCTGCTGATTATTCTTTCCCGTACAGAAGCTTTTTAATTTAAGCCCGATCTATTTATCTTGTTTTTGTTGCAATTGCTTTGGGGCTCTTGGTTGTGAACTCTGCCTAAGCCAGTGTCTAGAAGAGTTTTTCCAATGTTATATTCTTCATCTTTTTTAAATTAACTTATTTTTTTGAGACAGAGCTTTGCTCTCTTTGCCCAGGCTGGAGTACACCGGTGTAATCTTGGCCTACCACAGCCTCTGCCTTCCAGGTTCAAGCGATTCTCCTGTCTCAGCCTCCCGAGTATCTGGGATTAGAAACATGTGCCACCATTCCTGGCTAATATTGTATTTTTAGTAGAGACAGTGATTCTCCATGTTGGTCAGGCTGGTCTCAAACTCCTGACCTCAGGTGATCTGCCCACCTTGGCCTCCCAAAGTGCTGGGATTACATGCATGAGCCACCATGCCCAGCTTCCACTGTTATCCTCTATAATATTTATGGTTTCAGGTCTTGGATTTAAGGCTTTGATACATCTTGAGTTGATATTTGTATAAGGTAGGAGATGTAGATCCAGTTTCATTCCTGTACATGTGGCTTTCCAATTAACACAACAGAATTTGTTAAATAGGGTGTATTTTTCCCACTTTGTGTTTTTGGTTGCTTTGTTGAAGATCATTGGGTGTAAGTATTTGGCTTTCTTTCTGGGTTCTCTGTTCTTTTCAATTTGTCTATATGCCTAGTTTTATACCAGTGCCATGGTATTGGTGACTATAGCCTTGTAGCATAGCTTGAAGTTGGGTAATGTGATGCCTTCAGATTTATTCTTTTTGCTTAGTCTTGCTTTGTCTATGCAGGCTCTTTTTTTGGTTCCATATGGATTTTAGGATTGCTTTTTCTAGTTCTGTGAAGAATGATGATGGTATTTCGAAAGAAATTTTATTGAATTTATGATTTCTTTTGGAAGCAGGGTCATTTTCAGGTCAGTTTTATTGGACAAACCTGAGTTACAACCTTCAGTTTTAGTGGCTCTAGAAATATAATCTTAGGATGAGATTCTGAACTTGGTAGTTAAGCAACTGGTGAAATAATGAAAGGAATCTAGCTGCTTGCACTGTTTTTGGAGCAGTGTTTCTGTTTTCCATAAATATAGTCCATTAATTTTTCATCTTCCAATAATTTTTTTCAAGAGATTTGATTAACTGATTAAAAAATATTCTAAATTATATTTAACAGTACCTTAGAAAATGTCTTTACATAAATTTCTGACATTTCAAGGTATTTTAGTATTTCAGTTTACCATCCTCATGAAAACTCAAACCATTATTCAAATATTATATGATTATATAATGCTAATATTTATACACAATTCAAATATTACGATTATATAATGCTAATACTTATAAATACCCATTTGAAGTTAGTTTTGTAATTTATACATCTAACTTATTATGTCTTATTAAAAATAGTTCATAGGTGTTTCACTTTTACATACAACATATTAAAAGTTCTTGAACATTAGGAGAGCTTATTCAATTTCTCCACCTATGTGCAATGATGTATTTTAGCTTGGTATTTTTTCCACCTAATAAAACATTATTGGGTTAAATTTTAATTTTCAATTTTACCTCAAAGCGATTATCTTATATGTGTGATTCGATGTTACAGGTTATCTCCATTAATAATTTTCTGTGGTTGCTGTATTTCAATTACTTAGTTAATATTACTGGAAATTTCACTGGAAGTGTAGTAATTTAAGTTCATTTCTGTGTGAGCACAAACCTGTAGTAATTGGATTTTAATAAGCACACATATATAAGATTCTCATTTCAAATAGAATTTTTATAATGTCCATTGAACACTGTCCATTGAACACTGCACTGTGAAGATCTGTAACTAATCAGAAGTACCATGCGGACAAGTTAACAACAATAGAGTCATGGAAGTCTATAAAAATACAGCCTTAGTTTCTTGATTAATGTCTTATATATTAAATTACTTGGGTTTTGATTGATTAATTTAAAAGTGTTATTAAGATCTGCCCAAACTCCTTATTAAATCTAATCATGACTGATTTAGATAGATTGAGAAAGTAAACATAATTAAAATCAGTGTACCACCAGGAATATGAATTCTAAAATATTTGGAACAGTTAGGTTATATTTTAATATAATTAGTCAACTTATCTACTACTTTTCTTATTGCATAATTAGGAAATATACCTTTGATAATCTTTTAAAATGTCTTATTTTAATTTTAGAAATTCTACAGACTCTATGTTAATTTAAACTTCTGATATTTTTGCTCATGAAAATTTAAAAGAACAAATTCCACTTAAAATATTTTCAATATAAATAACTATAAAACATTAAATGGAGGACATGCATTATTTGATAAAACTTACAATAATAATAATACATTTTATTTAAACTTTTTCCTTTTTATTTTAGTCTCTCAGTTTACCTAACACTTTATTCATATCCTGAAGTTTATTTCTAAAATATAGCAAGAATCAGGATAAAATTGAGAATTTGATGAAGATGGATCTTTGTAATGAAAAATGCCCTAGGGCAACAGTCTTCTTCAAATCTACGGGCAGAGCGATATTTTAAGAGAGAAATTTATATGGTGTACAACTGTTGTAGTATTTTATTTCATTAAAATTTGTTTCTACATTTAGAAAAATGAACTGTATTATTACACACTACTAAGATGTTAGATGTATATATAAAATAAAGACTTTATAGGCTAGAAGCCCTTAATTAAAATATAGGTTTCCACGGTTCTGAAGAAAAGTATCATCTGCAACAGGTAATTTTACACACTATTTATAAAATAGCTCCTGTCATCCTAATGGAAACTTCATTGACAGATGCATAGTGTTACAACAACCAAGTTGTGCACTTAGATATATCCAGTGGCATTTAGTTATTTGGAACTAAACACAAACAGGACCATACTGCTAAATCAAGCTGAATGAGAGGAGAAGGGTAGTATTTCCAAAATGATGAAGTAGGAAGTTTGATGGAAATTTTTTTCCCATTGCAAAACAAAAATTTAATTAGTCAAAATTATTTTTAAAAATCAATGAAAAAGTATCTCTGGGGACTGTTCAAGAAGCACATAGCAAATGAAGAAACAATCACCCAAGATAATCTACCAAATCTCATAAAGGACCTGTGGCATTTGAGCCATGACATATTCCCTTACATCCTTTTCTCCAGCTCCAAATTATGGTAGCGATAGGGGTATTTATAGTCAGGGAGACAAGGCTACTTCTTCCATAAGCTCATAATCTGGAGCTAAGGTTTTATTCACAAGGTTGTAGATAGGTAGGCCATACCCCATACCCTCAGTTTTATGTTACAGAAGGTCTAATCCAGAGATTCATGGCTGAAAGCACAGAGTGTCCACCCAGACTTCCTCCTACAGTGGAAGCACCAAATTTGTTAGCTATCCCAGCTCACTCATGAGATTGTGGTTCTATCCAATTAGGGACAAGCTGAAAAGATCAGGCACTGCCACTCACCCTACTGCACATTTGTAAAAATTGAGTATCATTCTGGGACACAGGGTTCCCTGCCGCTGAATCCAGTGCAGTGTTGTGAGGCTTCTGCCCAAAGGGAAAGGAAAAGCGTTAGTAAGAAGAGCTCTGTGTGAAACTTACTGAGAGAAGTGATTTTACTCAGAGCTCCATGCCTAAGGGTATTGTTGAGAACAGAGGAGATCTTGGTGGAAAGCAATAAAGAAAAGGCCAGTAGCTCTAATAAAGGTAAAACAGCAGAGCAACCAGAGCTTTAGTAGAGAAAATCAGGGGAAAAGCTATCCAATAACACTTCCCCTGGGTTCAGAGTCAACTTTGGGTGTCAAGAAAACTGTGTGCATATGATAAGCAGGGCCCACTTGAGAGGCAATCAAAGCAAGACTCTGGGTAGACTTGAAAGCATTTTCCAGCACATATATTGACTCATCAACGCAGAAAGGAAACCAAGACCTCACTAGCACAAGAAGATTTTAAAAACATTTGATTGAACACTGACTGAAGAGTTAGCTATTCTCATCTAGAAACAACTCTTTTTTTTTTCAAGGAAATTATTTTTATTTGTTTAAAGAAACAACTCTTAAGAGGCTGATCTTTAAAATACTGTTATAGTCATCACTGGCAGCCTGGAAAACTATGGCCTGCCTATATTCACTTTCTATGGGTGCTATGATAAATTACAACACACTTGGTAACTTAAAATGATACAAATTTTTTACCTTACAGTTTTTAGTACAAAAATTTGCAATTGGTCTCAGTAGACTAAAATCAAGATATCAGCAGGGCTCATTAATTTTTAGAGATAAAGAGGATAATTGGTTTTCTTGAGTTTTGGGTTTTTCCCCCCAACTATTAGAGGCTGCCTGGATTTCTCTGTTCATGGCCTCCTTCCTCATCTTCACTTTCAGTAATATCAGGCTCCTTCTTACTCTGCCATCTCACCGGTTCTCTTTTGTAGCCCTCTTCTGTTTTAAGACCCTTGTCCTTACATTTGGATTACGTGGATAAACACATATTATGTCTCTATTTAAAGGCAGAATATTAGCAACCTTTAGTCCATTCACAACTTTAATTTTCATTTTTTCTGTAATGTATACAATTCAACACAAGATCCAGGCATTAAGTTTGGACGTCTTTGCGGGAAGGCATTATTCTGATTACCACCATGCTTAAGCATGTGCCCTCTTAAAAGTGAACAGAAAGAGAACCCTCCAAGATACTAGTTCCTAGCTGAATCTGGAATAACAAGAAAAAGTTAAACTCTCTAAACTGTAAGAGCAACCACTAAGCCACACGCACATCTAGTGGTAAATGGTAGATAATTTGCTGGCTAATTTTACTTCAGGATCTCAATAATACATTTGAACCGGCAGAAGAAAGAATAAATGAACTCGAAATGGATTGATAGATATTGCGTGATGTGAAGAACACAGAGAAAAATAAATTTTAAAATTTCTAAAAATAGTTATAAAGGGTGATAATAACACTCTAAACCAGATAAGTATATCTGTGAAACACCAACACTTAACATTACGTTTAATGATAGAAGGCTGAATCCTTTACTGGTAAGATCAGGAACAAGAAAATTATGTTTATTTTTGCCACTTCTATGTATCACTGGGCTGGAGGTTCTACTCAGAACGGGTAGGCAAGAAAGATTGGAAAGGAAGCAGTATAATTATCTCTATTTGAGATAACATAATCTCACATATAGAAAATCTTAAGAAATCTAAAAAAATATTAGAACAAATAAGTAAATGCAGTAAGGCTGCAAGATATAGTATAAATATTCAAAAAACAATCTATTTCTATACACTAGCAATGAATATTTAAAAATTGGAATTAAGGGAACAATTTGATGTATAGTAATCTAAAAAAGAAGAGAATACCTATAATTTTTTAAACAGAAACTTGAACAATAATAACAAAACATTTTAAAAATAAATTTTAAAAGATTCGTATAAATTTCAAGTCATCCCATCTTTGTGGATAAAAAAATTAACCTTATTATTGCAGTAATCACCAACTATCTACAGATAGTCATAGGAACTGTTCTTTTTTGTTTTACTGTGACAAAATCAGATAACATAAGATCTGCCCTACTAACAAATTTTGTGTACGGTTTAGTGTTAACAGCAAAGACAATGCTGTGTAGAACTTTAGAACAAATTTTTCTTATATTACTGTAACTTTACAACTATTGAACAGCAAATCCCTGTTCCTCAGTTTCCTTATCCCCTGGAAATCACCATTCTATTTTCAATTTCTAAGTTTGATTATTTTAAATGCCACATATGTGGAATCATACAGTATATTTTCTTCTTTGATTGTTTTATTTTACTTGCCATAATGTCCTCAATGATCATCCAAGGGTTGTCTCCTATGACAAAACTTTCTTTTTTTAAAAAACTGAGTAATATTTTGTTGTATATATATTCCACATTTACTTTATTCATTCATATATTGTTTCCACATCTTAGCTTCTGTGAATAATTCTACAATGACTATAAAACTGCATCTATCACTTTGAGATAGTCATTTTAATTCTTTTCGGTAAATGCCCAGAAGTAGGATTGCTGGATAATACAGTAGTTGTTTTTCTTTCTTTTTTTGTGTGTGAAACTTTCATATTCTTTTTCATAACTGCTGGATCATTTTACATTTCTACCAGCAGTGTATATGTTTCAATTTCTTCACATACTTACTGATCTTGATTGTTATTATTTTTATTTGTTAATGGCCAACATAGTCAGTGTGAGGTTGTACCTCATTGTGGTTTTAATTTGCATTTCCCTGATGATTAGGATGTTTAGCATCATTTCAAATACCTATTCATCATTTGTAGGTTTTTTTTGGATACATGTCCGTGTACCATCACTTTGATGAAATAAGTTATGCTAATATTATAATTTAGGGTAATATTACATTTTTGTATAACGGAGGCCTTAGGCCATGTAGCATCAGTTTGATCAGACGGTTTGTGCTAATGTAGTTTTTAGTGAAATACCTATTTTTTTCTCTATGTGATGGAATCTGAGTAGCTGTCTTTTATGCAGGTGCTGCTTAACTATATGTTTGACCCTCAGTTAAAAACCATGAATATTAGACATTGGGAGAGCCTTCCTGGTTGGCAAAAATTCACCAATATTGTCACATATGGCTGGGAGAAATAAGTAAATACATGTTATTCCACTGGAAAGAGGACATCTGCCAGCTTGTACCTAGTTCCTCTTAGTCTGTTCTGTGTACTTTTCCCCTTTGCTGATTTAAATCTCTATTCTTTCACTGTAATAAATGGTCATAGTGAGTATACCAGTTTTTCTGAATTCTGTGAGTACTTTTAGTGAATTATTTTATCTTGAAGCTGGTCCAGTAGACAACAAATTTACAGCTCATTCCTGATAGCCTCTATTGATAGCAAAACAATGTCAAGATTCTCATATTAACAAATCAGAGTTAAATAAATGTATTTCATCATTTGGGACTTTGGAGAATATAATAACAAAGCAAGATTTCTCATGAATCTTATATCTAAACAAAATGCTAAGAAGCAAAGCAATTTTCCTTTAGATTTTTGCTGGAAAATCTTGTTTTTATTTTTAGTGTTTTTCTTGGAATGATTTTCATTCATGCGTGTATTCAGATAGATATTGTCTACCACATTTCAGAATATGTGTTAGATTTTTGGTGTTTTGGGGTTTTTGTTTTGTTTTGTTTTGTTTTGTTTTTGAGACAGAGTAAAAAACTCTGTCGCCCAGACTGGAGTGCAGTGGTGTGATCTTGGCTCACTGCAGCCTCCACCTTTCAGGTTCAAGTAATTCTCCTGCCTTGGTCTTCTGAGTAGCTGGGACTACAGCCACGTGCCACCACTCTTGTCTATTTTTTGTAATTTTAGTAGCACAGGATTTAACCATGCTAGCCAGGCTGATCTCAAACTCCTGACCTCAAGTGATCTGCCCACCTTGGCCTCCCAAAGTTCTGGGATTATAAGTGTGAGCCAATGCAGCTAGCCACGTTAGCTTTTAGAAATAAAAATGTAAACATATATAAACCAGGTATTATTAGCCCTAGTAGTGTCATCCTTTTTTTTACAGATAAGAAAACTATTGAGAAATTTTACCTGGAGAGTATCAGCCAGACGCTAAGGTCAGTTTACAAAGATAAATGTTGACCAATATTTCTTATTTTTCCCCCTTTAAAAATTTTTAAATTTAAAATTTTTAATTTCTTGGGTACATAGGTATATATGTTTATGGGATACATGACATATTTTGGTACAGGCACCAAATGTATATTCAGGCAACTGATATCCTATTACCACACTGAATCTATGGAAGAAAGGTAAAGAATATCACAGAGGAAGAGAGAGAGTTAGAGAATGGCATCACAATCAACTGTGAGATCAGAGGTCTCAATGTTATAATCAAATTAGCTCACAATTTTATAATTTCTAGTCATATAATTAAAATAGAGCAGTCTCAATTAAAAAGATACATACAGAATGATACTTCCTTCTGTTAGGCTAATTATAACTGCTATTTAAGGATTTTTCAAATATATAACTCCAGATAATTACTTTAAGACACTGCCAAATTCAGAGCATAACTGAAATTTGGCGTTCTTAAATGGTATAACAATAGCTTTTTGATTTGCTTCTTACTTTTATATTCACAGGATGAAATTAAGGTCCTTTTAGTTATGTGCTTCCTAGAAATAATGGTTTTCTGACTAAGAGTCTTCTATGGATAAAGTATGTTTTTTTTCTGTTCTCACTGGCAGTACTTATCCTGAAGAATTATATGACACAATTGAACCAGGCACATTGTAGAATGTGACAAAATATTCTTGTATTTCAACCAATCTGTCTGTATAATTCTTTGAATCCTTTTCATTTTTCCATTATTAGAGATAAGTGCTTTTGTAACTGTGTTCTCAGAAAAGGTAATGAACACCTGTGTCTGATCTGAATTATGAATAGTCTGATAATTTCCTCATGAAAAAATATAAAAAGCACAGTGGAATCCTGTTACAATAATCAGCCTGAACAGTTTTGATGAATCATTGCTTTTGAATGATCACTAAATGCCAATATTCCCCCAAATGGTAATTTTTACTAATTCAGACATTTCTGAAAAAGAAAATTGCTAACTTTCCAGAATAATGTCTTATATTTTAGAATCTGTACTCTCTAAAAAAAATGTTGTTAACTCTCATTAGGAGACTCAGCACCTGTAATAACCAAGTATCTGTCAAAAGCTGTAACATTTTTTATCATGTTCTAAAAATATTTCAGAGTTATTTATGTTTTTAGAGTCAAAGTAGCTAGCTAGTCATCATTCTCTTGTGTAGGGCAACCACATTTGAGAAGAGAATCCAGAGTCTAGCACTTTTGAATCATGCAATCACTAGCAATATACTGATTTTAAAATATATGCCATTCATTGCAAGGTTATTAACTACTCTAGTATGTAAAAAAACATGAGCAGTCTTGTTTTCAAGAAACAAGTTAGAAAAAAATAGAGATATTGTTCTAAAATAATTATTACATACTAATAAATGTAAAGTTTCTTCAGTTAAATTAGTCATCCTCTCAGATGGGAGAATTAAGAAGAGGGATGGAGATACAGCATAACTTCTGCAGAATTTGCTCACTCGGGGAACAGGGTGGATTTTTTTCTTCTTTACAATGCAATCAGGAACCACGGAAGAAGAAAAATAAGTATTAACCCAATGATGAGATGGAAAAATAGATGATTAAGATTACAAAGTGAGTAAGCAGAAGAGCTAGAAACAAATTGTCCTTTCATCAAATTAAAAGTGTTCTGTATTATATCATGATGGAAAAAAATTGTAATTTGATAGCTGAAAAATAAATAAAACACTAAAGGAATTTAGAACAGGTCAAAATAATATATAGCGCAGTACAGAGACATTATGAATGTTAAGGACACTAACGTAGTTTGGGTGGAGATTTCAAACTTCAGTGTACACAAGTAGGGCTCAAACCTTAGGAATGCAGTAACTACAAGTTGAATTTAATGAGACTGATGTTAGTTGTGCCAAAAGATTAAAGATAAATATAGTAATGCAAACTACTAGAATAAGTGTTTTAATGTAGCAAGAGTAAGATCATAAAGAGATACTAGCCTTGTTGAATAAATGGAAACGTTATTATGCAATGTGTTTAAAAAGTTATACATGGGATGGCATAGGTGTGGCAACATAGCAATATACAATTGAACATTTTCATCATTATAAATATCTGGAAAGATATTTGTAGAAGAAAAGAAGAAAAAAATTGTTTCCTCCTTTCTTCTGTAAATGGACATAACATAGAGTAAAATTTGGTTATTTAGCTATATAGACATGGATTCATAGACATATGTTTTCATTTTTCTTTTGAAAAATGTAGGAATTGTATTATGTATTGTTCTTCAGAGAAAAAGAACCAGTAGGAGATGTAGATATGTGTATATACATATGTGTTTATATGTATACATGTATGTGAATACATACACAAGCACACACACACACACAGAGAAATGCATTATAGGAATTGGTTCAAATAACTAGTAGTTTCATTATCTGCAAGCTGGAGAACCAGGAAAGTCAGTGGCTAATGGTGTAATTCAGCCTAAGTTGAAAGAGAGGGAGAGAGGATTGTGTAAGATCTGGAGTCCAAATGCCTAAAATTCAGGATCTGTGATTTTCAAGGGCAGGAGAAGATAGATTTCCTGACTCAAGAAGTAAGAGAGAGAAATCACCTTTAATCTGTTTTTTGTTCAATCAACAAACATATCACCTCCACAGGGACTTCCTAGGAAAAACTCAGTGAGATTTCAGAATTTCTGTTGGACACTCACTTCTCTTTGCCTCACATTTCTCACTTTTCTGAATGTGTGTATATTGTGTTTGTTGGCTCCTATTTCAGCATCTTACATGTTGTTTGTGTAGGGCAAATCACATTTGCATTTAGTTCATAGACCACCAGATGAAAAGAAGCAACATGTGAATTCTTATATAAATCATTATATCCTGAATTTCAATCCTGATTATCATTAAATGTCTTTGGATATCCTTGTATCATTATTTTCCATACAAAGGGATATAAAGAGCAGACTGTTGTTAATTGCCCTGTTGATTTTATCGTATCATCCTTCCTTTATCCACACCCCATGCCATGTGATTGGGCAGTTCTTTCTACTAAAAGGTTGAGTCAATTTTCACATCTGTGGAATTTGGGCATGACCATTTGATTTGTTTAGGAGAATCAATTAAGCAGAAGTGATGGGTCTATTCCAATACCGGGGCTTAAGATATCTTGTGAGTTATTATTTGCTCTCCTGCAATTTTGTCATTGCCTGAGAAGGACATTTATGAACTAGCCTGCTGGACTCAGAAACATGAACAAGAAGGAGGCTGAATCATGCCAAGGCTAGATGTGACCAAATTCCCCATTCTATCCATCCACAGATGCTTAAGTGATTCAGCCTGCATATTAGAGCCATACCGTGGAACACAGCTAGATCAGCTAAATCATTTTGTATGTCACCCAGTTTGGGATTATTGTTATGTGGCAAGTGCTAACTGGGGCAAGCAATTGGTATTCCAATAAATTTAAATCCAAGGGGATAATTAAATATATTAAGTGATATTAAATATTCTCCTTAAAATTTAAAATTGAAATCTCATAAAATATGCTATATATCCCCATTGATTTTGCAAAATATTTAAAAAGCTATAATACCATAAAAGTTATATTGATTGGTATTAGGTGTCTAAGTATGTGTTGTTGATATGTAAGCAATCAACTTCTAGGGCTTATTTTTTTTTTTTGCCATAAAATAACTTCCTCTGTGAAATACCGAGGTGTTTGTTGCAAGTTTTAGACTATCCCTTTCTCTGGAAAAGTTTGTAAAAGCATGTAAAGTTTACCAACATGTAGTATATGTATAATTGGGAAGAAAAGGCTTTTATTTAAGATGGGGGAAAATAAAAAATGAGATAAGACTGAAGAATCTAAGATAAAATCTTAGAAAAATAAAAGAATAAATGAAGAACAACTCTGTCATGGTTAATTTTATAGGTCATCTTGACTTGGAACCATATGCCAAATTAAACATTACTTCTGTGTCCATTTTTTTTTTTTTCATGAGATTTTAGCATTCATTTGAATTGACGGAATCAGCAAAACAGATTGTCTTCTCCAATGTGGGTGGGCACGATCCAATCTGTTAAGGGCCTGAATAGAGCAAAAGGAGAAATTAGCACCTTTTTTTTTCTGCCTTCCTGTTTGGGCTGGGACAGCTCATCGCTTCTCTTGCCCTTAGACTGGGATTTACATCATTGCCTATGCTGTTTATTGAGCCTTTTGACATGAACTGAATTTCAGCGTCAGTTCATGTCAAAACGCTCAATAAACAGCATCATGGGTCTCCAGCTTATAAATGGCAAACCATGGGACTTCTCAGCCTCGTGTGTGTGTGTATGTGTGTGTGTGTGTGCGCGTGTGTGTTTTGCATATCTCCTGTTCTGTTTCTCTGGAGAACCCTGACTAATAAAAACTCATATCCATATTAGTTGTCCTGAAAATATTACAACTTAGAATAAAGGTAAAACTTGTTTTTCTACCAAAATGGGAAGTCTCACACTTTCTGGAGTCTAAATTAGAAATACTGTGTAATTATATTTACTTTATCAATGACTTAGAAGTTTTTAGATACAATATACTGGACTAATATTTTTATCTTGTGTTCTAAAAACATGGAAATATTTCAGCTAAAATCCCAACTTCCCAAAACAATAAGACAGAGTTATGCCACACAAAGACTTTAACTTAAGAATGAAAGAATGACTCTCCCCAGTTCACAAACTCTCTCCTCTTTGGTGTTACAGTGACTTGAAGCATTTGGATTATATATTAAGTCTTGAACTAAGAAATGGAAGCTTACTAAATTGCCCAAGAGAGGTAATGTGTTGTCTTAGTCAGTACAACATGTTATAACAAATTACCATAGATAGATGAGGTGGCTTATGAAAAAGAGAAATTTCTTTTCTCTCAATTATGGAGCCTGGAAGTATGAAATCAGAGTCAACAAGATTGAGTTCTGTTCAGAGCCCTCTTCGGTTTTGCAGATTGCTGGCTTGCCATTGTATCTTCATGTGGTGAAGGATTAAATAACTGTCTGGGGATGCTTACAAGGGTACTTATCCCCACATGACTTCAACTAATAATAATTATCTCCCAAAGCCCCACCTTCTAATATTACCACTGGATACTGGAGTTTTGATATTTGAATTTGTTGGGGGACACATTCAGCCCATAACATTTTTCTGTTGGCTCCTCAAAATTTATGTCCTTCTCACATATTAACATATGTTTTTCCACCCCAGCAGATCCCATAATCTTAACTCATAACAGCACCAACTCTAAAGTCTAAAGTCCAAAACCTCATCTAAATATTATCTAAATCAGATGTGGGTGAGACTCAAGGTATGATTTCTCCTATGATTTCCCCTTATTGGTGAACCTCCAAAACCAAACGAATTAATGTGTTTTCAAAATCCAAAGGTGGGACAAGCATAGGTAGGGTAGCTATTTTATTCCAAAAGCAAGAAATAAGAAAGAAAGAAAAGATAATAGATCACAAGGAAGTCTAACCTACACTTCCATGAGATCTTCAGGTTTCAGAATAATTCTCTTTGGAGGATAAATGGTAGTGTCATTAAGAGTGAACTTCCATTTAACCCAGTAATCCCATTACTGGGTATATACCCAAAGGATTTTAAATCGTTCTGTTAGAAGACACATGCACACGTATGTTCATTGCCACATTGTTTACATTGTTTACAATAGCAAAGATCTGGAACCAACCCAAATGCCTATCAATGATAGACTGGACAAAGAAAACATGGCACATATACACCATGGAATACTATGCATCCATTAAAAAGGAGGAGTTCGTGTCCTTTGTAGGGACATGGATGAATTTGGAAACCATCAGTCTCAGCAAAGTGACACCAGGACAGAAAACCAAACACCGTATGTTCTCACTCATAGGCAGGTGTTGAACAATGAGAACACGTGGGCATAGTGCGGGGAACATCACATGCTGGGGTAGGTGGGGGGGGGGGGGCTGGGGGGGGGACAGCAGGAGGTGGGGAGGCTGGGAAGGGAAATCACTGGGAGAAATGCCTGATGTAGGCAATGGGGGGACAGAGATTGCAAATCACCAGGGCATGTGTGTACCTATGCAACAAGCCTGTGGGATGTGCACATGTACCCCAGAGCTTAAAGTACAATTAAAAAAAAAAAAAGAGTGAATGAAATGTAGATTTGGAAATTATATCTATACAATTTTTGTACTCTATATTTGTGAAGGAATGGGGATAATAAAGGTAAATTGCATCATAGAATTATTACTAAAGTATATTTTCAACTTTATAGGCCCCCTGAAAATATCCTGTGGCTAAGTATTTAACATCAAAATACTGAGAACTGCTGTTTTTAACCATTAATTGCAATTCAAATGACATCTGATTAATGTATGTTCACCTTTTCCTAAAAATTAAAATATAATTTTGTCTTTTTGGCATCACTTATAAATTCTCCAAAATTGAACATTTAAAAAAAATTCTTCCACTCCTCAGATTGCTGAGATTCCACTTCTCAGAGCTGAGATTGTGCCACTGCACTCCAGCCTGGGTGACAGAGCAAGACATCAACTTGGAGAAAAAAAAAAAGGCTTCCACTCCTCAAATTTATTAAGTAAAGCATAGTCTATCCAGTCTATCCAATGTCAGAAATTGACATTTGAATTTTAAGCATCTATGGTACTGCTTGTGATACTTTGTTATACCTTTTTCTATTGAACTTTAGTCATTTAACATGCTAATGTAATTTTTCCACATTCATAGGATTTTAAAACTTAAAATGTTTAATATGTATAAAAATTATAGAAACACTATGTGATGGGCTGAAAATGGAATTATCATTTTAAATTAGGTGATCTACTTTTTTCGTTTTAGAGATCAGACCAATCTACTGAGACAATGGAAAGAGTGACACTATCAGGAAAATAAAAATATATTAAGTTACTTCATTGTCATTTTCAGATAATTTATATTGCTTCATATAAAATAAAAATATACATACTATGTCACACATAAATGTTTAGATATATATAGATATAGATAGATAAATATAAACACAGATACAGTACTGATAAACATACATATTTAGATATGTAATATATACTCACCATGTTTCTGGGCTATACTTCAGAAACTGAAATCTTTTATTACAACTGAATGTTGCTGAAGCTGCTGAATGAATAGTCCAGCTTAAATTACATTAAACATCTATGCTTCCATTGTATCTATGAGGATTCTGTGTTTTCAAAAGGCAAGACTAACAGTTTTAAAATTAAAATTAAAATAATAAAATATCTTGTATTTACCATCCTCCATGCACACATCTGTCACCCATTAACTAAAAATAAAATACAATTAATCTAAAACTTTGGCACTAGTATTTATTTAATGTTATTTTTAAAATATACCTCACTTCTCAGTTCAGTGATTTATTAATTAAATAAATTTTATTCATGCTCACTTTTTATCATGCACAGCAATAGATGATGAAGAGCCAATGTGAAATACAAACTTGTCCAAATTACAGCTTTTGTGAAACTTTGGGTGTGGGGTTTCTTATGTAACTTTACAAAGAACTAGAAGGTTAAGATGTCTTTACCTTTTAAATAGCCATCTAGTTATTTTTCATAATTATTAAAATAATAATTTTATATCTATTACATGTTATGATTGAAGCAATAGGGCAAGATGATAAAATTTAAAAGGCCAAATAATTTGAGGAAGGATTTTTTTTCTTACTTTTAGTTATATATTATAAAATCTCAATGTTTTTTTATATTCCCTACTCTAACCCAGATGT
The DNA here is from genome assembly GCF_009761245.1 of Sapajus apella. Taxonomy (NCBI): domain Eukaryota; kingdom Metazoa; phylum Chordata; class Mammalia; order Primates; family Cebidae; genus Sapajus; species Sapajus apella. Next base: position 598,629 of record NW_022436990.1, read on the forward strand.
CTTCACAACTCTGCATTTGAGGGCACCAGGTAATTTCAAAGCAATTTAATCTTTGACATCAAAACTGAGCCCACGGAAAGACTGTCTCCTTTTTCCAGAGGTGAAAAGTGTTCAATAAAACACATCATGCACAAAATGACAACAATGTTGAAGCATGGCTAACCCGACTTCAAACAATCCTAATTTCTCACGTGTCCTGTGTTGGCTGAGTTTCTCTCTCTGATCTCTAAATGAGAAGCATCTAGGACAATTGCCTGTGCACTCAGCCTTGTGCTTTGTTTTTATGCCTGCTGGCAGCCAAGAAAAAAAATGGAGATTAGTAATTATGAAAGCGTGCTTAAAATTGTGGATCCAGAGCATTCAGTAATTTCTAAAGAGTTTAGCTTACAGCATGATGGGACATTAAAAGTTTGAAATAGCCTTTTATTACATAACAGTTAGAGCCCAGGTGCAAAACATTCTCAAGGGTAATTCTGATCTCTCCTAAGAAAGAGAGATCTGAAGCATTGTCCTCCCCACCATCCCCACATATATATACTAAAACAAACCAGGTATATTTTACTTAAAACAAAACTAATTGATATATCCATATAATATGAGAGTAAATGATTTTACAGTAAACAGTTTTTAGGGATAAAAAGATTACAATAAAATAATAAAATTACAATTCAACTGTATGGTATATGTAGTTTAAATGTGTTGTACTTAAAACATAGCTTGGATATATAAAATTACACATTAGTAGAATTGCAGAGGTAATTGCAGAAATCTAGCACTATAGTAGGAGATTTAAAAATACTTCTAAGCAGATCATGATGGCTCATGCCAGTACTTCAGGAAGCTGAGCTAGGAGCAGTGTTTGAAGCCAGAAGTTCAAGACTAACCTGGGCACAAGATGAAACCATTTCTAGAAAACAAACAAAAAATAGCCAGGCATGGTGGTGTGCACCTGTAGTCCTATCTGCTTGGGAGGCCGAGACAAGAAGATAGCTTGACCCCAGGAGCTCAAGATAACAGTGAGCTATGATTCCAACAGTGCACTCCAGCCCTGGCAATAGGTGAGATTCTTATCTCTAAGATAAATAAAAAAACTTCTCAATAATTGACAAATAATAATTAGCAAAACAGTGTTGCACAAAATTTACAAATTTGATGTCATCATCATGTAAGTAATCCTGCTTTTCAATTATTATAAGTTCCCATTATTTGCAAACATGGAACATAGGTAGACATATATTTGTTTTAATATAAATCTTAGTGAATCTCATAGGTAATTTTACATACTATATTCTTTGACTACAGTGCAATTTATGTGGAAGTTAATTTCTAAATATTGAAACATAAATCAAAATATATTTGCAAATTAAAATAAATGTAACTTGTTGAATCATGTAATAATAAGTCACATTAAAATATTTTAAATCAAAGATACTTTAAACATTACATGTCAAAATCTGTTATATGTCATGAGAGTGTCAATCTTAAATAGTGAGCTTTAAAAAATGTAATTAATGAATTTAGTAAACACAAAATTTGAAGATGAAAACCCAGAAACCACTTACTCCAAAGGAATAGGGTCAGTGCTCCAAAGTAAGGAAATTAAAGTTTCCCTTATATAGGTAGAAATAGAGAAGTGTAACAGGGTCACATTATTTTCCACAGAAAGCCAGTACATATGTTACAGTGATTTGATTGAGATTCCAAAGAAGATGGTTTCAACATTTATTGAAGAGGGTAATAATCTCAAAAAGGTCTTATCTCTGGAGTTACTTGATCTTTTCATATAATTTACAAGAAAAGTGGAAGTTGCAGCTGTGTGCTGTATGATTTAGGCCACACAGCCATATTCCTCTCAAGGCTCAAAATAATGTAAAGATCCAACAGGTGTAAGCTTGAATTATTTAATTCTATGGAAGTGAAATTTCCCAGAACATTTATAACAATAAATGGTATTTTATTTTATTTTTAATGAAAGAAAGATATTTAAATATTCTTAATTTGACAGGCAACATTTTTAACAAAAAAAATGTTAAATAAGTGACTGTAATTAAACTCAAGGTAAGTTGAATTAAATCTTTATAAATGTAGGCCAGGCAGTATGGCTTGTGCCTCTAATCCCAGCATTTTGGGAGGCCAAGGCAGGCAAATCACGAGATCAAGAGATTGAGACCATCCTGACCAACATGGTGAAACCCTGTCTCCACTAAAAATACAAAAATTAGCTGGGCGTGGTGGCATGTGCCTGTAGTCCCAGCTACTTGGGAGGCTGAAGCAGGAGAATTGCTTGAATCCGGAAGGTGGAGGTTGCAGTGAGCCAAGATCGCGCCACTGCACTCCAGCCTGGCACCTGGTGACAGAGTGAGACTCTGTCTCAAAAAAAAAAAAAAAAGAAAGAAAGAAAGAAAGAAAGAAAGAAAGAAAGAAAATGTAAGGCAGCAATCAATGAAACAGGAAAAAACTAGGATGTAGAAGAGATAATGAATGACACTAAATATTTTTTATTTGAAAATCATCAAAATAGTCTTCCTCTATGGCTTAATAATTGCATTATCATTATAAAACCAGAAGACAAATGAACAAAAAAGCTTTGATTAAGAGTCAAAGGAACTCCCATATCTCTTCAATCATGTTAATATATGTGATCAGTAAAGCATTTTATTTAAAATCAATAAGATGATAAGATGATTTTTACTAATAAGTTTGTTTAACATTGCTCTAAAGATCTTACCCAGTATTTTGTGGATTATATGTTTATCTAGGTAGAAATCCAAAAATATTTTCAAATTTCTAAATTAATCAATGTGCTTAACATGTCTTAATAAATAGAGCTAATTGCATTTCTACCCAAGGTAATAATTAGCCTACAAGTAATTATTTTCAATAAAAGAATAGCTTATTTACCTTCAAATAATTAGGTTACAGAGTTTTATTCTTTCTTCATATTAGAAAAAAAACTATATGGTATATAAAATAAATGACAAAAAAGTTAAGAACTGTATATGAAATTATAACATTTTACTGTAAGGCCTTAAAAAGTTCTGATCAAATTGATGAATATTCTGTGTTCACTGATAAGAATAACATCATACAAAATCTAAAATTTTCTTAAATTGTGTTACAGATTTAAAGAAATTCTACTTTGATCTCATTGGTATTCTTTATAAAATTTAACATACTATTTCAAAAATATAAGTTATGAAGTAGAGGAAAATGAATAATCAATAGTATGTACTTACTACTTTAGGCAATCATAAGGAAACAGTATATTTTGTACCAAACATAAAAGTATAACAATTAAAGCAATTTAGAATTGCAGCAGTATTAAACAATTTTAAATAAAATGAAACAGAGACCTCAGTCAGTTTCACTGATACATTGAATTTTGATATGAGTTAAAGTTAGAATGGCAGATCGTAGGGCAAAGGAGAAACCCTTTAGTAAATTTAGCTAGTTAAATGAGTCAGCCATACCAAAAAAAATACAATATTTCAACAAATATAAGACTATAGGTTTGTTAAAGTCTTACATATAAGCTCTTACAACAGCAAAAGTTCTTAGTTTTTTAAGGAAAATATAGGTGCATATTTTCCTGACATTGTGATAGGTAAGGATTTCTTAAACACTATATAGAAAGTAAAACACTGAAATATGATGGTACTGATGTTAAGAACTTTAATCAAAAGAGATTTAAAAAATGAAAAGACTGTGACTGTTAATACTGAGTGTCAGCTTGATTGGCTTGAAGGATGCAAGGTATTGTTCCTGGGTGTGTCTGTGAGAGTGTTGTCAAAAGAGATTAACATTTGAGTCCGTGCACTGGGAGAGGCAGATCCACCCTCATTCTGGGTGGGCACAATCTAGTTAGCTGCCCCCATGGCTAGGATAAAAGCAGGCAGAGGAACTGGGAAAAACTAGACTGGTTGAGTCTTCTGGCTTCCATCTTTCTCCCAGGCTGAATGCTTCCTGTCCTCAAACATCGGATTCCAAGTTCTTCAGCTTTTGGATTCTTGGACTTAAACCAGTACTTTGCCAGGGGCTCTTGGGCCTTTAGCCATGGACTGAAGGCTGCAGCCTCAGATTCACTACTTTTGATGTTTTCAGACTTCGACTGGCTTCCTTGCTTCTCAGCTTGGAGAAAGCCTGTTGTGGGACTTCACCTTGTTAGTCAATACTCCTGAATAAACTCCCTTTCATATATACATCTATCCTATTAGTTCTGTCCCTCTAGAGAATTCTGACTAATACAGACCTACAAACTGATATAAATTTAAATGTGAACAATACAAAAAATTTACTTATTGATTTATAAAGAATCTCTTAAAATTAACAAAAGTGTAAGGGCAAACACAAATTAAATATAAGAGGCTTAATTCACTCTGTTAAAAACAGAGAAAGGCCTTCCTTTCTTAGATAATTTGCTTTGTACATCTTGTAACTTTTTTCTCTATCTATTTGAAATGTAAGTAAACACCAAGGATCTGAATACCATTTCTTTGAAATGTAATGATCAAGGAAAGTGACCCCATTTACCTGTCTCTGTAGGAGGGTAGGAGCCTGCTATAGACTAAATGTTTTTGTTCTGCCCAATTCAAATATTGAAGCCTAATTATCAATGTGATTTTGTTTAAGGATTGTACTTCTGGGACCTAATTAGGTCATAAGGGTGGAACCCTCAAAAATGGAATTAATGACCTTATAAGAAGAAAGATACTGGATTTTCTCTCTCTCTCTCTCTCTCTCTCTCTCTGTCTCTCTCTGCTCTGTGTGTGCGTGTGTGTGTGTGTCTGTTTGTCCATCTTTTTGTTGACTATGTGAGGAAACAGAAAATGCCCTCTTTGAAGGGGGAAAAGTGACCTCACAAGATCTGCCAGGGCTTCAATTTAGACTTCCCAGCCTCTAGAGCTGTCAAAAATAAGTACTTGTTGTTTAAGTAATCCAGTCTATGGTATTTTGTTATAGCAACCTGAACTTAGAAGGAGACTAATGTCTTACCTAATTTAGCCCCAAGCTGCAAAAACTACCTCCTGTAGTAAAGAAGCTTGTTTTTACTTTGGATAAAGCCAATTAGTTAGCACAGATGGTCACCTCAATTTTCATGTGAATTTGGGATGAACTATGTCTAACACATGATGTGGCCAAGTCCTCTGACTTGAGGACTGGTTATTACTTATTTTAGAATATGAATAGAATCAGTTTTATCTGCTTGGCTACATAAAATTGTGAGTTTTTTTCTGTCTTTGCAATCTCTTTAGTGAATTGTCTGTAGTGCCTTTCACATTTTGGCTTAATACATATATATTAATACATTTTTTTTCTTTCTCTTCTACCTTTGTGGGGAGGTTGTCTGGATTACAAGGAAAGTGTTTATAATTATATTCCTTCATCAATTCTGGTGATGCGGACTGGCTGTGTGGCAGCTCCTGAATTGAGCTGACCATCTGAATGTCTGTGGCTTTCCTAGCATCAAGTAATAGATCCCAAATTTTAAAATGTCTCTCTCTTTTAGGTCTCAGTTTTTTTTGAAATCTAGTTAGATGGAGCAGCCTTTCCAAATAGAATGCTTTAATATTGAGTAAGCATGGGCAATGCAGGCTCTCAAATCCCTTCAGGATCACCATATGGTTGAAAAATATGGAAAGTCAGGAATATTTCCTGCAGGCATTTCTCTTTGAGAGCTGAAATCTTATTGTCTTATTTGGAATGAATATATAAAAATCCAGTTTTGTAATGGATTAAAGATTTTTTTTTTGACTTGGATAAATTAATGCTTTTACTTCTTGGAGAGTTCTTATCCCGAGCAAATTAATTAATGGTGTTTATGAGATAAATATTACTTTAAAATTAATTTGAGTAACTAGTGAAAAGACTGAGAAAAATAGAAGAACAAATGCAATACAGGTATTGATCGACTTATGACCTATGCAACTTACGACCATTCGACTTTACGACCACAATCGCTAGCTACGACTGCTCCGCGTCTGGCAGTGCAAACGTTGCCCAGCTGGGCATACGACAGTGTGGACCAGCTTCTGGCAGCACTACCATCTCCGCGTGCACCATTTCAACTGTTATCCCAGACTCGGTACAGCAATTTGTGTTTTGTGTCTTGGATATTTTTCATCGAACCCCTCCCAAGATGTCTACCAAGAGGAAATTGTCTTTTTCTACGCCTCAGCCTGCCAAGAAGGAAAGAAAGGCCATTGATCTCAACAGGAAAATGAAGGTAATTAAGCAGTACGAAGGAGGAAAGAAAGTGAATGTGATCGCACGTGATACGAAGTTATCACACTCGACTGTGTCGATGATTTTGAAAGATAAAGAAAGAATTCGTGAGGCTGTGAAAGGTTCTGCACCCATGCGATCAACAGTTATAACAAAGCAACGAAGCAGGCCCATCCACGAAATGGAGAAATTGTTATATATTTGGATGGAAGATCAAATTCAAAAATGGCCAATAAAATGTTTCATACATGTTTATGTATTTTGATATGTTTTGCAATTGGGAAAATGTTTCCCATGGTATCTTTTTACACCTGTATTTTGTATTTTTGTATGCACCTGTATTTTGTAATTTTGTATGTTTTGCAAATATTAAACCAGTTGTACTGGTGATGCAGTGTTTTACTTAAACCTGACGAATGTAAAAATAAGGAAGAAAATGGTGTTGAGATGATACAAATGGCATAAAATGAGCAAATAAAATTATGATATATAACAATAATGAAAGAAAATTATGATAAAATATGATTTAAAAATTTTTATAACATCATTTCACAGTACTGTACATATAGCCTACTCAACTTACGACCAAATCGTGTTACGACTGGTCTGTCGGAACCAATCGTGGTCGTAAGTCGAGCACTAGCTGTACTTAGAGGCACTATCTATTTCACAGAACCCTCCCTCTCCTTTCTCTGCTGCTTCTCTTCTCTCTGCATCCTCTGCATTTCTTTATCTCCACTTGCCTCAGTCTGACTCCAGGGAAGGTGGAAGTAATACTATTTTAGATGGTAGTTTCCTTCACTTTTGAATTTTCCTGTAAAGAAGGAAAAGGTTACAACTTCTTTATCTAGAAAAGAATCACCTTCTCTGTATGAGAGAACAAATTTATGTGTCTTTTGGCCTAGCCCTACGTCTACTTTCTGTCTTGCCCAGATTCCACATACAAGATTTCCTCATCCATACATCATGGAGGTAAGGAACACAGACATGATTGAGATACATGATCAAGGACAAAAGGAGAACTTGAATAAAAGACTGTGTCCCATATAAAGGCAACAAGTGACATGGGAATAGACAATAAAACAAGGTGCGAATGTGATGAAGGTAAACACAGAAGAACAGAACAAAGTGCTGTATACTACACATTTTTTCTCATCTCAACCTGTGGAAAACCAATCCTTTATTAGGAAGGAAACCATCACCAGCAAAACAGATGCTACTGAGAAGCAAATGCGGACCCCAAGGTTATAGCGATGTCTTCCTTATCAGCTGATATTACTAATTTCGGGACTTATTTTTATTGTATCCCAAAAGTCTGCAGTGTCCTGAAGCATGCAAACAGTTTAAAGCCCCCTTGCGCCTGACCCTTGCCACAAAATGTCCACTGGATACTGTGTGAAAATCTGCAACTAGCAGGCTTTGCTTTTTTTTCATTTCTTTCTTTTTTTTTTTTTTTTTTTTGAGATGGAGTTTCCCTCTATTGCCCAGGCTCAATCAAGTACAGTAGCACAATCTGGGCTTACTGCAACCTCTGCTTCCTGGGTTCAAGTGACTCTCCTGCCTCAGTCTCCCAAGTAGCTGGGTCTACAGGTGTGGGCTAGTACCCTGGCTAGGTTTCTTTTTGTAGTTTTAGTAGAGACGGAGTTTCACCATATTGGTTAGGCTGGTCTCCTACTCATGACCTCAGCCTCCCAAAGTGCTGGTATTATAGGTGTGAGCCACTGCACCTGGCCAGGCTTTGCTCTTTCAATGATGCAAGCACCCAAGGGCTCAGAAGATTACTCCATCAAAGGATAAGGTGGCTAAGAGAAGGCAACTAGCTCATGTCCCATCCCTCAAAACTAAGGAATATCTGAGGGTGTTAGAAACCCATGGATCGTGGTTGTTAATGAAAGTACTTGAAGCCTTTTGACTAAAGTGATCTGAGAGGAGTTACTGTCCTGTAGTACTCAGAATACAGGTGAGTCCTCCATTGATTTCTATTTGCACTTTATTGAGGTTTTCTCAAAATTTGACCTGGACCCTGAAACAGATCTGAATCACTCTAGCCTTAGTGTTTTGTGGCTGCTGTTTTGAGGACTCTCCAACTCCAAAGTAAGGAAAAGATGGTAAGGTGGCTAGATTTACTCAAATCTTAGCAGCAGCTACACTGTGTTGGGACAATGTAGAGAACAACAAAGAATTTGCTTATTTTTTGACTCTTACCATCCATCTCCCATAGCTTTTTGATCTGTGAGCAAAGAATATTTTCCACCATGTATTTCGCAGTATCTACCACACAAAAATACACTCTTTGTATGATGAAAAGCATCAACAAATATTTAGTGAATTAATAAATGCCCAAAGAGAGAATCAAGTCTTATATGATGTAATAATAGCAATATTAAAACATTTTAAAATATATTGGATACTTTTAAAAAATCTCTCAAGAAAGATAAATTCCTTTCAATACTCTAACTGATAAATAACAATGTAAATAAGAAAATAAGTTTTTTCATTGCTGATATAAAAACAAAATTTGGATAAAATCAACTAATAAGATAAAAATTGGTGAGTTAATAATAAAACTAAGTAATATATATAAATATATATATAAAAAACTATTTAACTAAAACATTCATAGACAACTCCACAATTTTAATCAAGATATTTTTAAAAACTCAATAAACAAAAGACAGAGATGGCTATAATATCATAAGTGCTGAGAACAATTAAAAAAACAGAAAAAAATAAGCATGCATAACTTTATACTAATCTTTGAAATTAACACTGAAATTTATATTTTCTAAAAAATATGTTGTCTAAAAATTTTTACAAGAATTGTTTCTTCGATTAAAAAAGTAACTATGGAAAAATCACCATAATGAGGCAACAGAAAATGATACCATGAAATCTTATGTACAGACATGGGATTGAATCAGGGTGCTTCTACTTACTATGTGAATTTAATTTAATTGAGCTCAATATGAAATATTGGAATAATAATATCTGCTTCAGCATTGTTGAGAGTTGATGAAATAATGTGTGAATACATTATATTTTGGCACATAACAGACATGTATTTAATGACAGATCTTATTAAGGTCATTATTATTATCATAATTTGCCAATGAATCACTTGTAATAAGACTATGAGACTCAACATTCAGTAGGCAAGCTATGATAATTTTTCAAGGAATATATATATCACTCCCATAAACAATTAAGTTCTCTTTTATTGTGGAAATAAAATGCTAATAAATCAAGTCTAATATCTAGCTAAAATTAAAATGCATGACAATAGTATTCTTTTTTAATTTTAAAGTGTAAGTGGGGCAGGATAATGTGTTGAAATATTAATTTGTGTTTTATTCTCCCTATACTCACTTTCCACCTTTCATATAGGTAATAAGAATGTTGGTTTCCTTGCCTCAGGAGAGATTGGTAGTTGTTAGGCTACGTACTTTTGGCATACGTACAACTATGTTTCTGTTTTCTGATTTCTAAACGTTTATATTTCTGTTGTTATTTGGTAATAAAGATAAATAGGTACATGACATTAAGTTTTCAAAATAGGGCAAAGAGACTCCTAAGAGTCCAAATAGATGAAAATGCAAAAAAATAATTTCTTGAGACATAGAAGGAAGGGAGTGAATAAACAGGGCAATGCCTGAGTGTTTCCCTTAATTAAGGAACAGGGGCTTGAGTTACATGACTATTACTCTCAGTAAAAATTTCCAGGCCCAAGTTTGGGTCATAAGCAGTAAAATAAAAAACTTCAAGAGTTCTTATAATCTGGGACAATTAGAATATAGACAACTATGATGAGCTGAAGAATGAATAAAGATACTTGGTACTGCGTCTTAGCATTGCTTATGACTCCTTGATTCTTGTGCAATCATTGAGGGTGAAAGAACCTCAGTAGTGACTGAGATCAGTGTCCTTAACATGGTATCAGCATGCTGGTTCTGAGCCATATTATATATTATACATATATATATATATATTTTTATATATATATATATATATATTTGTTGATGTTATATTTCTTAAGGCTGAGTTTAAGAAACTAAAGTTCATATTCAAATAATTAAATATTTTAATGTAATAATCTATTATCTAAAGATGCCAAAGCACAAAAATAATGTCAAATGTTGCAGGATGCAAATTTGGCAATATTTAAAATTTCTTCTTGATGCTACTGACATTTCATTCATCTTGTTGGAAAAATAAATCATAGCACTTCATTTCAATCCCCTTGTTTTACACAGACAAGAAAATGAGACGCCCAGTAGTTCAAGAGTCATTGATACTGCATGAGACATAAATTATACCAAGTTAGGGTAGAGACCACCTGCGGCAGTCATGCTAACTTTTCCTGGGCTAGGATCAGGGAAACTATGGACTTTGGCCTTTGATGCCACTCCCTCCTTTTTCTCAACATGTATAAAAATGCGTATACTTTAAAATCCTTAATTGAATGAAACATAATGATGGGAAAGGAAGAAAGAAAATAGGTAAATATAAAATACTCAAACTAAACTGAAATATATTGTACAACAGACATGTCACTCTGAAGGGCTGTTTGATTAATACAGACATTTTGAGTTCAGTGATTCAGTACCCCTGAGGAGTATAATGAGAGAGCTACCAATTCCAAATCAGACACTTTACTTGGTATCACAATGAGTAGAAGCCATTGCCAATGATCCAATTTCAATACATTAAATTTTTGTTGTTCTGCCTCTATAATTTTCATAAGGTGTGACTTTCCTTGGTCTTCCCAGTATTTTTTGGCACTCCATTAGGGAGGAATCACTGAAGTTACCAGCTTTTACTTAGTTTAAACATTGAAAAAACCCTGGGGTTCCCAATACAACTGCTTCTTTAAGCTGTTGATTTGTAGCATAAAAAATGATACAAGTACTTTGCTCTCCATCTGTCCCATGGCTTGCTCTTTCTCCTCCAATTAGATGGTGTTAGTTAGCTGTTTGTAGTGTTTAACTTCTCTGCACTTTTCTCAGTAAGTGGAATTGTGTGCTGTATGTATTGTATTCAACCAGTCTAGCCCCTCTGTATTTAATTAAAAACAACAACAACAACATTTTCTGGTCTGTGCAATGTACTTATCCCTATTCTGTTATGTTTTATGCACAGGCAGGGTATTTATAATTTTTTTTGTAATTTCAAAGCACATGTGGGTGCCATGGCTGGGGCAGCAGAGGAACGAATGAGTAATCTTTGCACAAAAGTATGTGTTATATTTATTCTTATCAACAAACATAATTGTATAAAGTAATATTTTAGCCAGGTGATCTCTGATCACCTTATTCAAGAATACAGCATTCTTTAGCTCTGTCATATGAGCTCCAGATCAGTTTATTGATAGTTTTTATTTCTACCTGTATTTTCCAGTTTGCATTAATACTTTACATACGTTTAATGAATGTTGAGTTGTTGAATGAATGCATGAATTAATCAATATAAAGTCTAGAAATGTAAGAGCTGTAAAACAATAAATTGTATGCAAACATTTTATACAAAGAAACCTATTAAATTTGATGTCACCATAAGGGTTACTTAAATAATGAAGAAAATGAAAATACAGAAGCAAGTAACAAAGATTTCAGATAACTTTGAGGCATAATTTTTTTCAGTGTAAGTGACTTTAACATGTTAAGTAGTTACACTTATATATCATTTATTTTCTGTAAAATGAGGTGAAAATATACATGCACAATGTTCATTATCTATATTTGCAACTCTTTTTCTGAAAGCTCATGCTGGAAAAGATTAATTCTGAAGTCTATTAACAACTACATTTCAAGAATGACTGGCTGTTGTACTGCAGGTATAAACCTGAGTCAGCATCTTTCAGTTCTGACTATTTTTTTCTCCTGTCTGTGTTTTTCTTTTCTCCTTAGAACAGCCAAGGGATACATACACTTCACATTAGCTGAAAAGGAGTAATGGATATCTTAGTATCTGAGCTCAGCAACAAATAAGTCTGCAATTATAGCAAAAAGAAAAAAGAGGAAGAAAAAAAGCTTGCCCAAGTCTGCCTTAGAAGCATGTTCATTTTTTTCATGAAAAGAGACAGATGAAATAAAACCTCTATATGCAGTCTCTTGAGGGAGAAATATAAGTCTTGTAGATAAAACAAGCTGATAAGAAAGCTAGGGGAAGAAGTTAGAATTATAAGAATTATATTGAAGACCTAAATATTGACTAGTTGTTTATGTTGGACCACATTTTAATTTCACAGAATTGATTTTTAAAAAGAGAAAGTTATTACAGAATTATATTTTATCTCCTTTAAGTTTTGCTCTTATATATGCTATTTTTTTCTACAGAATATTTGAGGCAGTGATACACAAAAAAAAACAAAAGATACAAACACTGATACATATATTAGTTTTGTAATTAGAATCGTTGACTTATAAAACATGTTGCATATGTTATTCCCAGTAGATAAGATTTTGTGAAAACTTAATCAGTGGAGGTGTTTTCAGTAAGCAGTAATAGTTGTTAATTACTGTATAACATTCAGTAGTGTTTTTATAGGAAAAGAAAGTATCCTAAACTAGAAACCAACCTTTGATGGGAGGTTGTTGAAACCATGTCATTTTCTATACTACTATAATGTCAAGTTCCTGAGCTGTTCTATAAAAAAGTTTGTCACTCTGAATTGTGTCAACTTTGAAGGAAGTTTAGTCTGAGGAGGGGTCATATCTATAGCTTTGAAGCCAAATCTGGACTGCCGCCAGTTTTTGTAAATAACATTTACTGCAAAACAATATACCCATTCACTTAGGCTTTTTATATGGCTTTTTAAAACTGTATACCAAAGGCAGTGAGTAATTAGGACAGAGACTTTAATGACCTACAGAATTTAAGTGCAGGCATACACCATTTTATTCCTTTTGCTTTATTGTACTTTGGAGATACCGCATTTTTTGCAAATTGAATATTTGTGGGAACCCTGCATTAAGCAAACCTATGGGCACCATTTGTCCAATAGCATGTGTTCACTTCACCTCTCTGTGTCACATTTTGATCACTGTCACAATATTTTAAACTTTTAAAAATTATATCTGCTATGGTGATCTATGATCAGTGATCTTTGATGTTACTATTACAATTGTTTTGTGGTGCCACAAAACATGCCCATATAAAACAGGGAACTTCATCAATAAATGTTTGTTTTCTGACTGCCCTACCAACCAGGTTCCCTTCCCTATTTTGGGAATACAATAATACTGTAATTGAGACTATTAAAAACCCTGCAGTGGCCTCTAAGTAAAATGAAGAGTTGCATGCCTCTCTGATTAAATCAAAAGCTAAAGCATAAACAGAAAACCGTCTTGAAAGTAGAGATAGGTTAAAAAATAGACTTTTTATGCCAAATAATTAGCCAAGTAAGGAATGTAAAGAGAAAGTTCTTGAAGGAAATTAAAAGTGCTACTCCAGTGAACACATGAATGATAAGAAACTGAAACTGCTTTACTGCTGATACATAGAAAGTTTCAGTAGTCTGGTCTCAGAAAATGAGTTTAGGAGGAGTCCCTCTTTTTGTATTATTTGGAATAGTTTAAGAAGGAATGGTACTAGCTCTTCTTTGTACTTCTGATAGAATATGGCTGTGATACATCTGGTCCTAAACTTTTTTTGGTTGGTAGGCTATTAATTCCTGCCTCAATTTCAGACATTTCTATTGGTTTATTCAGGGATTCAACTTCTTCCTGGATTAGTCTTTGGAGGGTGTATGTGTCCAGGAATTTATCCATTTCTTCTAGATTTGCTAGTTTATTTGCATAGAGGTCTTCGTAGTAATCTCTGATGGAAGTTTGTGTTTCTGTGGCATCAGTGGTGATATACCCTTTATCATTTTTTAATGAATCTATTCAATTCTTCTTTCTTTTATTTTGTATTAGTCTAGCTAGAGGTCTATCTATTCTGTTGTTCTTTTCAAAGAACCAGGTCCAGGATTTATTGATTTTTTTGAAGAGTTTGTTGTGTCTCTGTCTCATTCAGTTCTGCTCTAATCTTGCTTATTTTTTGTCTCCTGCTAGCTTTTGAATTTGTTTGATCCTGCTCCTCTGGTTGTTTTAATCGTGATGTTAGGGTGTCAATTTTAGATCTTTTCTCACTTCTCTGGTGGGCATTTATTGCTATAAATTTCCCTCTAGACACTGCTTTAAATGTGTCCCAGACATTCTGGTACATTGTGTCTTTATTCTCATTTGCTTTGAAGAACATCTTTATTTCTGCCTTCATTTCATTATTTATTCAGTAGTCATTCAGGAGCAGTTGTTCAGTTTCTATGTGTAGTTTTGAGTGAGATTCTTAATCCTGAGTTCTAATTTGATAGCACTATGGTCTGAGACACTGTTTGTTATAATTTACATTCTTTTGAATTTTCTGAGGACTGTTTTACTTCCAATTATATGGTCAATTTTAGAATAAGTATGATGTGGTGCTGAGAAGAATGTATACCAAAATCTGGCAGAGACACAACTAAAAAAGAAAATTTCAGGCCAATATCCATGATGAACATTGATGCAAAAATCCTCAATAAAATACTGGCAAACTGAATCCAACAGCACATCAAATAGTTTATCCATCACGATCAAGTCAGCTTCATTCCTTGGATGCAAGGCTGGTTCAACATACACAAATCTATAAACATAATCCAACACATAAACAGAACCAAAGACAGAAACCACATGATTATCTCAATTAAAAGGCCTTCAACAAAATTCAACAGTCTTTTATGATTAAAAACTCTCAATAAACTAGGTATTGATGGAACATATCTCAAAAAAATAGAAGCTATTTATGACAAACCCACAGCCAATATCATATTTAATGGGCAAAAACTTTGAAAACTGGCACTACACAAGGATGCCTTCTCTCACCACTGCTATTCAACATAGTATTGGAAGTTCTGGCCAGGGCAGTCAGGCAAGAAAAATAAATAAAGGGTATTCAATGAGGAAAAGAGGAAGTCCAATTGTCTCTATTTGCAGATGACATGATTTTATATTTAGAAGATCCCATCGCCTCAGCCCAAAATCTCCTTAAGCTGATAAGCAACTTCAACAAAGTCTCAGAATACAAAATCAGCAAAAATCACAAGCATTCCTATACACCAACAACAGACAGAGAGCCGAATCATGAGTAGCTCCCATTCACAATTGCTACAAAGAGAACAAAATACCTAGAAATACAACTAACAAGGGATGTGAAGGACCTCTTCAAGGAGAACTACAAACTATTGCTCAAGATAGGACACAAGCAGATGGAAAAATATTCAGTGCTCATGGTTAGGAATAATCAGTATCATGAAAATGGCCATACGGACCTAAGTAATTTATAGATTCAATGCTATTCCTAATAAGCTACGTTTGATTTTCATCTCAGAATTGGAAAAAACAATCATAAACTTCATATGGAACCAAAAAAGAGGCTGCATAGCCAAGACAATACTAAGCAAAAGAAAAAAACAAAGCTGGAGGATCACACTTTCTGATTTTAAACTATACTACAAGGCTATGGTAATCAAAACAGCATGGTACTGGTAGGAAAACAGATATATAGACCAATGGAACAGAACACAGGCCTCATAAATAACACCATACATCTACAACCATCTGATTTTTGACAAGCCTGACAAAAACAAGCAATGGGAAAAGGGTTTCCCATTTAATAAATGGTGTTGGGAAAACTGGCTAGCCAGATGCAGAAAGCTGAAACTGAATCTTTCCTTACACCTTATACAAATATTAACTTATGATGCATTAAATATTTAAATGTAAGACCTAACACCATAAAAACCCTAGAAGAAAACCTAGGCAATACCATTCAGTACATAGGCATGGGCAAGGACTTCATAACTAAAACATCAAAAGCAATGGCAACAAGAGCCAAAATAGACAAATGGATCTAGTTTAACTTAAGAGTTTCTGCACAGTGAAAGAAATTATCATTAGAGTTAAGTAGCAACCAACAGAATGGGAAAAATTTTTTTGCAATCTACCCATCTGACAAATAGCTAATATCCAGAATCTACAAAAAACTTAAACAAATTTACAAGAAAAAAAACCAAACAACCCCATCAAAAAATGGGTGAAGGATATGAACAGACACTTTTCAAAAGAAGACATTTATGAGGCCAACAAATATATGAAAAAAAGCTCATCATCACTGATAATTAGAAAAATGCAAATTAAAACCACATTGAGATACCATCTCACACCAGTTAGAATGGCGATCCTTATAAAGTCAGGAGACAACAGATTCTGGAGAGGATGTAGAGAAACAGGAATGGTTTTATACTGTTGTTGGGAGTGTAAATTAGTTCAACCATTATTGAAGACTGTGGTGATTCCTCAAGGATCTAGAAATAGTAATACCATTTGACCCAGCAATCCCATTACTGGGTATATACCCAAAGGATTATAAATCATTCTATTATAAAGACATGTGCACACGTATGTTTACTGCTGCACCTGTTCGCAATAGCAAAGACTTGGGACCAACCCAGATGCCCATCATTGATAGAGTGGATAAAGAAAACGTGGCACATATACATCATGCAGTATTATGCAGCCATAAAAAAGGATGAGTTCACGTCCTGTGCAGGGACATGGATAAAGCTGGAAACCATCATTCTCAGCAAACTGACACAAGAACAGATAACCAAACACCACATTTCTCACTCATGAGTGGGTATTAAACAAAGAGAACACATGGACACAGGGAAGGGAATATCACACACTGGGGCCCATTGCGGGTTAGGGGGATACAGGATGAATAGCTTGGGGTAGGGAGATTGGCGAAGAACAGCATTAGGAGACATACTTAATGTAGATCACGGGGTGATGGATGCAGCAAACCACCATGGCACATGTATACCTATTTAACAAACATGCACGTTCTACACATGTGTCCCAGACTTTAAGTATAATAATACAGTAATAAATAAAGAAATAAATTAAATGCGAAAAAGAGAAAGCGTTAGTAATCTGAATAGAAAATGAAACCAGCCATAACATTCTCTTAAGTCAAAGCCTAATTCAGATTAAAGCCCTTAGTCTCTTAACAGCTGAGAGAAGTTAGGAAGCTGTAAAGAAAAGTCTGCAGCTAGCAGAGGTTATGATGTTTAAGTAAGGAGGTTGTCTCTATAACATAAAAGTGCAAGGTTAAGCAGCAGGTACTGATGTAGAAGCTGCTGTAAGTTATCCAGAAGCTCTAGCTAAGATCATTGTTAAAGGTGGCTATACTACTTAACAGATTTTCCATGTACGTGAGACAGCCCTTTGTTGGAAGAAAATGCCATTTAGGACTTTCAAAGCTAGATATGAGAAGTCAATGCCTGAATTCAAAAATTCAAAGGATAGGTTGACTCTCTTATCTGGGGCTAATGCAGCTGGTGACTTTACGTTGAAGCCAATGTTCATTTATGTTTCCAAAAACCATAGGGTCCTTAAGGGTCAGGCTAAACCTACTCTGCCTGTGCTCTGTAAATGAAACAACAACGCTTGTATAATAGTGTATCTGTTTATAGCATGGATTACTGAGTATTTTAATCCCATTATTAAGACCCAGGGCTGAAAGAAAAAAATATTTTCAAAATATTATGGCTCATTTATAATACATCTTTTCACCTAAGAGTTCTAATGAAGATGAACAAGGAGATTAATGTTTTCACACCTACTAACCAAACATCCATCTAAAGCCCACAGATTAAGGAGTAATTTCTATTTTCAAGTCTTACTATGTTAAAAAAAAAAAAAAAAACACTTTATGACTATAGGTACCATAGATAATAATTCTTTTGATGGATCTGGGGAAAATAAATTGGAAAGCTTTGGAAAAGATTCACTGTTTTAGATGTCACAGAAAAACATTCATGAGCTGGGTGCAGTGGCTCAAACTTAGCATCACAACATTTTGGGAGGTTTAGATAGGAAGATTGCTTGAGGCCAGGGTTTTGAGACTAGCCTTGACAACCTAGTGAGACCCCATTTGCATAAAAATTTAAACTTTAACTTGGCATAGTAATGTGTGCCTGTAGTCCAAGCAACTTGGGAGGCTAAGGCAGGATGATTTTTTGAACCCAGGAAATTGAGGCCACAGTGAGCCATGAAACCCTGTTTCAAAACAAAACAAAACAAAAAGCATTTGTGATATCCTGGGAGATCAAAGTGTGGACATTAACAGGATTTTTTAAAAAGTTATTCCAAATCTCCTGGATAACTTTGAGGTGCTAGAGACTTCCCTGGAAGATGTCAATACAGATGTGATAGAAAGAGAATTAGAATCGGAAGTGGAGTCAGAAGATGTGACTGAATTGCTGCAATCTCATGATAAAATTTTAATGGATGAGGAATTGCTTCTTATGGATGAGCAAAGAAAGGGTTTTTTGAGATGGAATCTACTACTTCTAGTGAATATGCTGTGAACATTGTTGAAATATCAAAAATTTTAGAATTATTACATAAACTTAGTTGATAAAGCAGTGGCAGGATTTGAAATATTTGACTCCAATTTTGGAAGAAGTTCTGCCTTAGAAAAAAATGCTATAAAATAGCATTTCATGGTAAAAAAAAAAAAAAAAAAAATCTTCAGTAAAAAAGTCAATTGCTGTAGAAAATTTTATTGTTGTTTTATTTTGAGAAATTGTCACAGCCACCCCAGCCCTCAGGAACCACTATCCTGATCAATCAGCAGCCATCAACATGAAGTCCAGACCCTCTGCTGGGTAAAAGATAATGACTCATTGAAGCCTCTACAAATTGCTAGCATTTATTTAAACAATAAAGTGTTTTTAATTAAGCTTTGTATGTTATTTTTTAGATATGATGCTATTTCACACTTTATAGGCTATAGTATAGTTATAATTTTATATATTGTGTGAAATCAAAAAAAATTGTGTGATTAGCTTTATTGTGATCTTTCCTTTATTGCCTTGGTCTAGAACTGAGCCTGCAAAATCTCCAAGGTATGCCTGTAATTATTAGCTGGCTCTTTTCAAATAAAATAAAGTAAGAACTGTCTAATAATTCTGTAGTAAATTTATTGTACTCAGGTCGAAATCACACAAATAAGATAATGCATGAGAAATTCCATGGAGTCTCATTTTAATACAATTAATATGTGTTACATTTTTTCTTTCTCTCATCCAGGACTAATAACTAATCATTTCCAAGAGTAATGATGTTTATCTGTGCCTTAAAGAATTCCAAGGTGCTACTTTATCGCAACTTTGGTAAAATTTTCTTTTTATTCTTGTTCTTTTTTTGTTTGTGTCATTTTTAAATATGTGAAGTCCTAAGTTATAATAAAACTTTCAACATCACTGAGAAAGCCCTCAGAAGGCATTATTTAAACTTAGTTATTTCCACTCTGAAGAGTTATTTCTCCAAATGTTTAAATTTTGGCCTTCATAGGTAATTAGACTAGAGTTTGTTGCAATGTTTGATATGTTGCATTAGAAAAAAATTAACATTTCCTTAGCAAAAAGGTAGGTTTTGAAACTTACTGATATCATCCTTTTGAAGCAAACTGGCATACATGTATTCTACAAAATTTAAACTCACATTTCTTACAACTATGAAACAGTTTGGCTGAAGACATTTTAAAAAATGAGGTTTCTTTCTCCTGTATGATATGAATTAATTGGAAAGTAATTTAATGTTACAAATGTTTATAGCTGCAATAGAAAATCCTGCAAATTCTAGCATAAAATATGATAGCACTTACTGTTTATTTAAGAGGTAGGGAGACATGCAATCCAGAACTGTAAACAGCTCAAATATGTCATCAGGGACTCAAGCTGTTTTCAACTTTCTGCTCTTCTCATGTCCGTGTGTTGCCTTTAGTCTTTATACCAGTTGAAATGGCTACCACAGCTCAAGATATGATCTATTATTAGTAGTATCCTAAACATAAAGAAGCAGAGGATAATGGTTCTATTGTTGTTGTTGTTGTTTCTGTATTTTATTTTAAAGTGAAACTCTCCCAGAAGACTTTGAGCATTCTTTCTTTTTCTTGTTTTTTAATTTTAGATTTTGGGGTACAAGTATATGTTTGTTACATGGCTATATTGGGTAATGGTGGGGATTGGGCTTCTGGGGAATTCATCACACTAATATTGAACATTGTACTCAACAAATAATTGTTCAACCCTCCCCGCTCCTCTTACCTTCTCTTTTGGAGTCTGCATTATTAATTACCTCCATCTTTATGTCCATGTGTACCCATTAGTTAGCTCCATCTTATAAATAAGAACCCATAGTATTTGATTTTTTATTTCTGAGTTCGTTTATTTAGGAAACTGGCCTTTAGCTCCATCCATGTTGCTGCAAAGACTTGATTTTATCTGTTTTTATTGTTGCATAATATCCCATTGTGTATATATACCACACTTTCTGTATTCAGTCAACCATTGATGGACACATAGATTTGTTTTACTAGATGTGAGTAACATGGCATCCTCTACTTTACAGAGGCTGATCAAAGACACATCTGGTAAAAGGGAATATAATTAACGTGACTAGCTTTAACTAATAACGGTAGAATAAAAATACATATCATTTGTACTTACTTTGGAGCTTTCTACTGAATATTATAATCTTTAGTGATATCTAGGCTTACAAACTGAGGCAGACATTTGTAGCAATTGAGCATTCTCAGATATTACATTTTAAATAAGTCATACAACTCTCTTTCAAGATCCCTAAGGGACTGTGAAATTAATATATACAGTACACGTTATTTCTCAGTTCTGATTTTAAAAAGCAAATAAATTCTTAAACTAATACTTTTTTAAATACTTTGACTAACTGGAAAAAGCTGACTGCATCCAAAAAATAAGTATTAATTATGATTTTCTATATTAAATATGAATTTTGAAGTCAGGTGAGATAAGGTAAGTCCTGGGGTTTTTTAGAGTCTTTTTCTGTTGTTAAATAAATTTAGTCAGCAATACTGACTGTGCTAGCAGATAAAGTAATGAATATTTCATCCAAATATAATGTTGACATTTTATCATATTTCAAATAGTATCACATTTTGGCTTAAAGCCCAGAGGTTTCTTAAGATTTTAGTTAATAGAATCAGTTTAAAATTGTGATGAAGGGTGGAGGGTAAAAATGTAATCAAAATGCTTTGATATTATAAACTTTGTAAATCAGCTGATAAATATATTATCTATGCTTATTTGTAGTACTATGATGAATTTTAAATTCCTTAATCATGACTATTAATAAGAAAACAACTTCTAAGGAAAAATTGTTTAAGCCCAATTGAAATGAAGTACAGGAGAAAATAATGAGCAAACTCTTAGGCAAGTTATCTTAGTGTCTCACTGATGATCACAGAAAGGCCTCAATAAACAGTTAACTTTTGAGATAATGGGTCTCATTTCCTTGGAATAATGGAACCCCATCAGAGTTAATATTACAGGATTTATTTTCTATTTGGATTAATATTTCTCTAATAATGCAGAGCCCCTCTTGGTACTAAAAGTATATGTTTAACACATAGCAGATAAAGCTCAGAAACACAAATTATAGCAGTAGAACAGGGCACAGCTAAATGGTTTCATAGTGATAAAACTCATAAGGTTTCTTAAATTGCACTGCACAGATTAGCCCTGAAGATTCTACAAATGACCAAGTTATGTGATGTAATAGAAGCATTTTCTTTTGCATTTCTGCACCTAAATCTTCTGTAAGAGTGCTCAATAAAAACAGTGCAATACATATAAATCTTAGAATGTTGCCACAAAATACAAAACATCCAAGGACATAAAAGAAAGCATAAATGTTTAGCAGTCAGCTAGCTACTCATAAGGTGAGTCAGAACTACAAATAGAGTATTCATTCCCAGTCAATCTATATCACATTTCTCACTCTTTGCCTTTTTTCTATTTATCCTAAAAAACAAGACCATCTTAATCTGAATTTATATATAAACAAAGAATCTGTTAACATTTCTTCATGATCACACCCTCAAAAAACTGGAAATAAAAAAAGTATACCTCAAGATAATAAAAGCCGCTATATAACAGACCCACGGCTAATCCATACTGAATGGGGAAGAACATAAAGCTTTCCCTTTAAGATCCAAAACACAAGAAGGATGCCCACAGTCATCACTGTTATATAATATAATACTGAAAGACCTAGCTAGAGCAATCAGATAAGAGAAAGAAGTAAAGAGCATCCAAATTGAACAGGAAGAAGTCAAATTATCTTTGTTTGCTGATTATATAATCTTATATTTGAAAAATACTAAAGACTCTACAAGAAAACTATTATAACTGATGAATGAATTCAGTTAAGTTTCAGAATACAAAATCAACATGCAAAAATCAGTAGCATATCTATATGCCAACAGTGAACAATGTGAAAAAAAATAATAATCTTACTTACAATAGCCACAGATAAAGTTAAATACCCAGACATTTACTTAACCAAAGAAGTAAAAACTTTCATAATGAAAACCATACAATCCTAGTGAAGAAAACTGAAAAGGACACCAAGAAATGGAAAATATTCCATGTTCATGGATTGAAAGAATTGATATTTTTAAGTTGTCCATACAACCGAAGCAATCTACAGATTCCATGCAATGCCTATAAAAATACCGGTAACATTCTTCACAGAAACAGAAAAAAAATCTCAAAATTTATATACAACCACAGAAAACACAGAATAGTCAAAGCTATGTTAAGCAAAAAGAACAGAAATGGAGGAAATCACATCACCTGACTTCCAATTACACTAAAAAGCTATAATAACCAAAAGAGGAAGGTACTGGCATAAAAACAGATACATAGACCAATGGAACAGAATAGAGAACCCAGAAACAAATATACACATCTATAGTAAACTCATTTTTGACAAAGGTGCAAGTACACTGGAGAAAAGACAATCTCTTCATAGATGATGCTGGGAAAACAAGATATCCACATGCAAAAGAATCTAGACCCCAATCTGTTGCCATATACAAAAATAAAATCAAAACGAAATTAATGTATTAAATGTAAAACCTCAAACTATGAAACTCCCACAAGAAAGTATTAAGTAAAACTTCCTGGACAAGTCTTTACAGTAAAGACTCTTTGAGTAACACCCTACAAGCACAGACAACCAAAGCCAATGTGGACAAACAGGATCATGTCAAGTTCAAGGCTTCTGCACAGCAAAGGATACTATGAACATAATAAAAAGACAACCCAAAGAATAGGAGAAAACATTTACAAATTGCCTCTCTGACAAGAGATTAATAACCAGATTGTATAAGGATCTCAAACAACTCTATAGGAAAAAAATTAAACAATCTAATAAAAAATGGGCAAATGATTTGTAGACATTTCTCAAAAGAAGACATACAAATGGCAAACAGGCATATAAAAGGTGCACAACATAACTGATCATAATAGAAATGCAAATAGAAACTACAATGGGATATTATCTCACCACAGTTAAAATGGTTATATCCTAAAGATAGACAATAACAAATTCTGGCAAGGATATGGAGAAAAAAGAAATTTTGTACACGGTTGATGGGAATGCAATTGGTACAACCACTATGGAGAACAGTTTGGAGTTTCCTCAAAGAACTACAAATAGAAATACTATGTGATCTCACTCATTGCTGGGTATACACCTTAAAGAAAGGATATCAGTATATCAAAGAGACATCTTCACTCCTATATTTGTTGCAGCACTGTTTACAACATAGCCAACATTTGGAAGCAGCCTAAATGCTGTCAACAGATAAATGCATGAAGAAACGTGGTAAATATACACAATGGAGTACTACTCAGCCATAAAAAAGAATGATATCCAGTAATTTGCAACATTGATAGAACTAGAGATCATTATGTTAAATAAAATAAGTATGGGATAGAAAGACAAACATCACAAGGTCAATAATAGCTTAAATGTATATTTTAATATAACTTAAAGAATATAATTGGATTCTTTGTAATTAAAAGGATAAATGCTTAAGGCGTGGATACCTGATTCTTCATGATGTATATTCCATTTTTTCAAGATGGATAGCTCATTCTTTATCTTCATTATTTTATGCCACATGCCTGTATCAAAATATCTCATGTACCCCAAAAATATATACACTTACTATGCACCAATAGAAATAAACAACAAAATAACAGAATAGTTCAAAAATGAAATAATAATCAAAATAAAATACTTTTTAGTGAATTAAAATAAAAATGCAACATTGTGAAACTGAAATGCTTCAGGAAAGCAGTGCTTAGAAGAAATTTAAGATGTATAAGAAAAGGAACATCTGAAATCAACAACTTAATCTTTTAATTAAGGAATTAGAAAAAGAACAAACTTAAAAACAATTAAACAAGAATTCTACATCCAGTAAAACTATATTTTAAAAATGAGAAACAAATCCACATATTCCAAATTAGTAAAGAATGAGATCTTTTTTTTGCAATAGACATATTTTAAAAGATATACTAGAGGCTGCTTCAAGCTGAAAGGGTGTTGTTACCTGTGGATGGTATTCCAGTTAACAGTGGAAAATCCATACGAGTTTTCAGCAACCTTAATTCTTGCTTCCTCAGAAGAAAGAATTTGACTGAGAGGCATAAGGCAGAAAAAGAGATCAAGGTAGATTTCAGAGAAAGAGAGGAAGTTTATTTAAAAAAAAAAAAAAGCTTCAGAGCAGGAAAGAAAGGAAAGTGCACTTGGAAGAGATCCAAGTAGGCAACTTGAAGAACAAGTATCCCATTTAACTGTGATAAAAGGACTTTATAGGGAGGCCCACCTCCAGTGTCTTGTGCACACCTTTCCCATGATTCTTCCCTTTCGGTGGACTGCCCTCACGTGTAATGCCCTCCTTATCCTTGGGAAGTGAGCATGCACAGTGTGTTTAGGAAGTTTTACACATGACCATCTGAGGCTTTCTTCCGTTTTCTGGTTGCATGCCCCAGGAAAGTCACACTCCACCATTTTTTCCCTTAATGCACAAACCGGGATTCAGTCGCCTGAGATTTTATCGGAAGCCCCTTTTTTGCTTCTTCCTGGAATCTGCATTCCATTAATGCTTTAATGTTAGCAGGTGTGGACCATTAGGAGATTGTCTCTTCCTAGTGGCAGCTGCCAATTTATCACTTTTAGAGAACAATGTGATAATTGTCAAACCATCACCAACATTCCTAGTGGGTTGGGGAGAGTACTCTCCTGCCCTGCCCCTGCCTGTCAAGACTACCTGTAACAATGTGATACCAGATGTTAACAGAGTCTGCTACAGAATATCAGAAAAGGTAATAATGTAGGTGATTTGAAAAGACTATATAAATTGTTTTCGCTCTTAAAACAAAGGGCAATTAAAAATAAATTATACAATGTGTTGTTGTATTCATAACATACACATTTTAATATAACACGTTACATATATGTGTATATATATATATGCTATTAATAAGAGCAGAAAGGATGAGAAAGAAAATGGAGATATATGGAAACCAGAAAATTGCAACAAATACGGAAATCCAACACAATATTTTCTTTTCTATGGATTTGTGGCAATAAAAACCTTCATAAAAACATAGCAACAATGAAATGCAGCATGTTTGTTAAACTATTGTGACCCACATCAGAATGACAAACTTACTTTGCAATATAGAATTGATTAGATGTAATTTTCTTATTATAAAATAAATGTGAATATTTTGTAGCATTCCACAAATGCTTGTAAATCATAAAGTGTGAAAAATAACATGCAAATTAAAATATACCTGAAAAATACAATAAAAACATAGCTGTAACTCATTTTGCTCAAATCATGGGATTTCAGTGTGTTCATATGTGGTGGGGCATGTCTGAATTAAAATCCTAGTCCTGAGATTGATTAGACTGATATTATTGCTCATGTAACAGAATCTCCCTTTGTCTCCTCATCTATAAAATATAGATAGTAATAGTCTCAACATATTAAAATGTTGTAACAATAAGTTAACATATTTGAAACACTTAAGAGTATTTGACATTTTCTAAACACTGAAATGTTTTATTTTTGTTGTTCTTTACAGTTGTATCAATGTTTTCGTTCGAGTTAAACAACTTTATTAACTGAAAATAACTTGAATGTAATAAATCACATTGTATTAGATTTTATTTAAAAAGAACCTTCCCAGTATGCCTTTCAGCTTTACTTATTTATTTCAATTGCAATAACAAATAATGCAAAGCCGGTTTCTTTCTTCTATTAATGGCATCACTTCCCCTTAGATTCCAAGCTTCAAAGCTGGGATCTGTTTTTGATTCAGACTACTTCCTCATTCAATTCATCTTTCACTAGATTAATTTTTATTTGGCAACCTGTGCAATGTAACTTCCATTTCCATTGCTGAAACTGTATTGGACATTATAGTATTATACTGTAATTAGTAATTAATCAATGATTATTATTTACTAATTATACATAAATGGCAATAATACATTAGTTAACTTTCTAATTATTTCAAAGACCATTTTTTTTCTTTTCCAGTTCTGGTTTGGCAAATTGGCACACACGTTTTCTGGCTACACAATAATGTGCTAAGGAATATTTAAGCACTTCTTCATGAACATATGAATTTATATTCTTATGGTACAACAAGATATGTATGGAGTAAAATATAAATAAACATTAGCTCCAACAAAAAAGCACAAGATGCAAAAGGATTTTTTTCACAGAATTTTTCCACAGAATGGTCTCACTCAAGAGAGAATCCTATCACATGTTACTTTCATTAAAATAACTTCAGCAACCATTAGGCAGCATGGTACCTCTTTTACTTTAATTTATCCTAAAAATATTCTGAAGTTAATCTTTCCAATTGCTATTTTAATTATATTACTAACTAAATAATGATTGAAGGCTTCCTATGGTACTGAGTAGCATATTTATTCATTAAGTAGACATTAGAGTACATTGCTGCATCTTCCATTTCTGTAGTAACTTGCTTTTCTTAAACAGATCATCAGCATTTTATATAATAAATTTATCCATTCCAATTTATTGTTATCTTCAGGATGTTTAAGACTTATGTTTGTAATACAGTTTTGTTTGAGGCAAACAAATCTTTATCTTATCTCAATTTTATAAAATGACTTTCAACTATTTTATTTTAAAAAAATTACTTTTTGTATATCCATACTTCCATAAATTCTAGAAGTCATATACATAAAGAGAAAGGTTTTCTTTGATTACAAACAGCTTGATGAGCATTTGGTTAGAAGTTCTGAGTTCAAAATTCTAGTTGGTAATTTATTTTTAATAGACTTTATTTTTAATGCTGTTTTAGGCTCAGAGCAAATTTGAATGAGAGTTACAGAGATTTCCCAAATAAAACCTGCTCCCACCTATTTATAGCCTCCCTCATTAGGAACATTTCCTACCAGAGTGTTACATTTGTTACAATTAATGAACCTGCATTTAAACATAATTGTTACCCAGAGTCCATGGTTTACACTAGAGTTCTTTCTTGGTGATATACATTTAATGGGTTTGAAAAAAATACATTGGGATGAATTCACTATTATAGTATCATATAGTTTCACTGCTCTAATAATCCTCTGTGCTCCATCTGCTTATCCCTCTCTCCCCCTTCATCCAATTTTGTATATGTTTTTTTAAAATATTAACAATTTAATATTCAGTTCAAATTAAAATTCAACATATATTCAAATGTCACTTTATGGAAGATTTTCTGATTACTATGTTAGATTTTTTGTATTTTTTTATATCTATATCATTTAAAACTTATTCAATAATTACAGTTATTTAGCAACTTTTTGTGAAACATATTTTATGTGATTGTTAATGGTATAAAAATAAAATAGACTCAGTTCCTCAGGTAACTGGTCTACTTTACTCCAAAAAGATCCCTTCATACTATGTAACTGGAGCAGATAGTCTACCTGTCATGTGTGTATATCATATCCACAACTTAAACACTCTTTCTTCTTAAGATTTTTCTTGTCAGATAAATATACCTAAATTATTCTTCAAATGCAGATCTATTACTCATAGTAAACACAAATAACACCCATGTGCAGAAATAATAAATCCATCCTTATTTTCTTGTAACCCTTACTTGATATACATATATTGCACTTTCATATACTTATTAGTACACATCCTCTTGTTTATCATGTAAAATACCTTGGGTTTCAGCAGAATGAATGATTTTTGATTCAGATTACTTTCTCTGTCTTCTAGTAAAACAGCTGTCACGTCTTCGCTTTTGCTAAAGAAATGCAAAGGCCTTTTTCTTTAATTAACTTTTGGAGTTATGTATATTCAATAACCAATTCTTAGCTTAGACCACATCTCTTTTTATTGGTATCACTGACAAGCTGTAACTTTAAACAGTTGTATTGATAAGTCCAATGTTAAGGCCCGAGTGAGAGCTGCTGTAAACAACACATGCATTGCACAGAATACTTAGATATCATTTTGTCTGGAATTTATGGCTAAATTTTTGAGAAATTATAGCAAATATTTAATTTAAAAAAAAGAGAAACTAGACGTTTTATAAAATATAACAGAGAATATCAACATTTTTAGAATGACTACCAAATTTTAAACTTTAAGTCCTATCCTGAGTCATTAAAATTCCTGGAACAACAAAAAAAAAAATGTGAAAAACATGAATGTCAACAATTTCAGGTCAAAAAGTGATTCAAATGTGTAAAATTCCAAATTTGTAGATATTTTATGATTTTGTTTAATACAATTTTTGGATGTTATTTCAATTATATGTATTTGCATAAATGATATATGACTACACGTAAGTCTAAATAAGTAAAAATGAACTCATACAATCTCTATAAAATAAAAATCCTAACTGGTAAGAAAGCATTGTGCACTAGTTTAATTATCACTGTGTTAACTTTACTTTTGGTACATGATATGTCATATTTTACAATCTCTGGCATAGACAAAGCAAAGAAGATGATAAATAGATAGATAGGTCAATAGGTAGATAGATAGATAGATGGATACATACATACATACATACATGCAGGCACACATACATAAATACATACATACATGCATATAAACAGGTGTTCCGAACCACTGGGCCATGAAAAGTTAGCTGTCTGTGGTCTGTTAGGAACCTGGCCTCAAAGCAAGGAGTCAGTGGTGGGTGAGCAAGTGAAACTTTATATTTTACTTTTTACAACTCATATTTATCACCTTTTTTACCTGAGCTTTTGGTGCCATGCCTAAGTAATTCTGGCCAAAAGTAAGAGCCTATTTTTTACTAACAATTATATTCTTTTCACTTTTATGGTTAGCCGTGTGTCAAGCATCCTTCTTACATTTCTGTGATTGTTTCTCTGTGACTGTCTCCAGGATTAATTATGGTTAAGTTTGTTAGGTTTTCATAGCAACACTTAATGATTAATCCTTTCCACTAAGTCCTTTGTTCTAAGTGAAGTAATTTATTTCATGACATACAAATAATTGGACCTTAACTCTAAGAAATTTTTGTAGATTTAGTGATTATTATAACTAATCAGTGTGATCGTACTTCATTTGGTCAATAGTATAACACTGAGCCTAATTGGTATTTATAGCTAAAAGCACTTCTGAAATTTGACTTTCACTTTTTGGGAATTAGAAGCAATGGCATTTTCAAACCTACAAGTTGCCAAAATTGTGGGTTATTTTTAGTCTTCGTTTATTTTTGCTTTCAAACTAGCCAATTATTTCCTGAACGCATTTATTTCTTGTTTTACCTTGTATTATTTTGCCAATTATAACCACAGAAATCACATCATAGTATGAGATTTCTATTCCCAAACCCTTCCCTTAGAGCTACAATATATTACATACCTGATGTGCTTTCCAAGCTCCCAAAGACAAATGTTTGTCAAATAATTGGCTAATATGTAAACAGTCTTACTATATTTCCTGTTGTAACAATTTCTATATAGAACATCCTTCTTGCACAGTCTTTATTTTTTTATGATAATAAAATTTGTGTATTAGACAAAATATATTAAATTATATTGTAGTAACAACAAAGAGAAAAATCTTAGTAGTTTATATTAAACAAAGTCTGCCTTATATAAAATACACTTATTGAAGTTGAACTGGGTGGTCTAACCTACATACTCCCCTCCAGAGATCAGGCTGACACAGTGAATCATCTGAAATGCCCCGATCCTGCTTTGAACAGGGTATTGGCTACCACAAATGGATAATGAGTAAATAATAGACACAGAGATTATAATGTTTATACTTTTATATAGAGAGTGATGGTAAAAATGAGTCCTCCATCCTTCTGAAAGAAGGTAAAAATTACAAGAGAAAAGGAATAAAAAATAAGCAGCATATTTAGAAAGTGCTCAAATAAATGGTAAACATGACCTGATAAAAGGATAACTTTGATAAATTTAAATAGAATAAATGTTTTAGATAAGAATTAAACATTTTTGGATTGTATAACTTAACCTAATAATAAGACTTAAATACAGGTGACCTATATGAACTACACTACTTTCTTTTAAAAGTAAAATGGATAAAAAATATACCATGCAATTATTAGCTGAAAAAAAGTGGAGACTACTTAAATGAAAACATGTTATTAGAGACAAAGACATCGCCTTCTGCAAATTATAGGTCTAATTTAACATTACACAAATTAGACTTTATGTTTCCATACAATAATATAACCAAATAAGGAGCTAGTAAAATCTAATAAGAAGATAATGAGACAAAAAAATTGCATATTAAAGTTACCCTGGAATATAAAATAAAATTTACTCAGATCAAAAAGGAAGAAGCTATATTGTCCTTTTTGCACATCATATGCGCTTATATTTGGAAAAAAATAAAGATTCCACCAAAAAATTGTTAGAACTGATAAACAAATTCAGCACAGTGGCAGGATACAGAGTCAACATACAAAAATGAGTAGCATTTCTATATGCCAACAGTGAATCATTTGAAAAAATAAATTAAGAAAGCAATCCCATTTACAATAGTGACAAAATAAAATATTTGGTAATCCCATTTACGATAGTGACAAAATAAAATATCTACAATTAAAACTATAAAACACTGATGCAAAAAAGTTATGAGAATATCAAAAAATTGACAGATATTTCATGTTTATTTACTAAAAGAATCAATATTATTAAAATGTTTGTATCAGTTTGTTTTCATGCTGCTCATTAAAACATACCAGAGACTAGGCAATTTACAAAAGAAAGAGATTAATTGAATTTACACTTCCACATGACTGGGGAGCCCTCAAAATCATGATGAGAATTGAAAGTCTTGTCGCACATGATTGCAGACAAGAGAAGAGAGCTTGTGCATGGAAACTACCTTTTTTTTAAAAGTGTCAGATCTTATGAGACTTACTCACTTTCATGAGAAAAGCACAGGAAAGACCTGCTCTCATGATTCAATTATATCTCACTGGGTCCTTCCCACATGATTTTTGGGTGGGAACACAGCCAAACAACATCATTTTGCACCTGGCCTCTCCCAAATCTTATGTCCTTAAATTTTGAAACCAATCATGCTTGCAGAGAACAGTACTTCATATCTTAATATTAGTGCTGAAGATAAATGTCCTAAATGCTTCACTTAAAAGAAACAGAGTGGCAGAATGCATTAGAAAAAATCCCAAAACAAATACCTGCTGTCTTCAGAAGACTCACATAAGATGGAAGTATTCATATAAACTCAAGGTAAAGAAGTGAAAAAAGGATATTCCACACAAATGGAACCCAAAGCAAGTAGGAGTAGCTATTTTTATACCATACAAAACAGACTTCAAAGCAACAGTAAGAAAAAAAACAAGACAAAGAAGGTCATTACATAATGATAAAAGAATTAATTCAGCAAGAAGATATTACAATCATAAATTTATATTTACCTCACACTGGAACTTGTATATTCACAAAAAAGTTACTACTACATCAACAATATGAGGTAGACAGCAACACAATAATAGTAGGAGACTTCTGCCATATTACCAGAGTTAATTTTTAGGTTCCTTCTTATCTGACAAGACAATTTCTTGAAACTATTCTTGAATATATGTTTGATTTGAATGTTTCTCTCTTTCTGTCTCTCTCTCTCTCTCTCTCTCTCTCTCTCTCTCTCTCAATTCTCTGTAAGGATGTTTCTATTTTTTGCATCTGGCTTTATTGATTGAAGAGTACAGATGTGTGCAGCAACAGGTCTGTCATTCAAGGCAGTCATTGCTCTTATCCAGCTTTGCATTCTAGCAAATAACATAAGACAAACATGAGTTTAATTAGAAACATTCTTTTCCAATAGAGGCGTGACATGTAGTGTTACTTGGCAACTCAGTCTAATGTGTGCTGTTACTTAGTCGAATGCATGTTAATTCCTCCTAGTCAAGCACTTGCATCATTAGAGGTTGGGAAGGAAGCGTCCACCTAAATAACAGGCAGAAAAAAGGCACATTAGAAGATAGGCTCCATAGAGTGTAGCAGATACAGGTTGCAGGCAGAGTGAGAGAGTGAAAAAGAAGCAAATTATCTGGAGCGGATGATGCCTGTGTATGGAGTAGGTTTCGCTCCAACTCCTGTGTTGTCTTCTTCAGCATTACCCAGTTAATGTTTGGGGCATATGTT
The DNA here is from genome assembly GCF_009761245.1 of Sapajus apella. Lineage (NCBI taxonomy): Eukaryota > Metazoa > Chordata > Mammalia > Primates > Cebidae > Sapajus > Sapajus apella. The sequence continues at coordinate 631,499 of NW_022436990.1, forward strand.
GTCTGAGAAAGCCTCATCATCCAGGGCTGTGGGTCCTGTAGGGTTAGTTTTTGCATGTCTGGCACCAGATTGGGTCCTAACCACACCACAGTAATGTTCGATGCATCGTACTAGAATCCAAAGAGGACCTGAGGGGGTGTGAACACAAGCATATCCTCTTGCCTATGTTAGCAATGTTAGCAAATTATTTGGACCGCAGCATTCGTTACTGTTTATATCCTTCCATAAAACTGCAGGTTTTACATCTTGAGAGGTTTTAGCAAAGTGCTTTTCTACAGCTAATTAAAATTTATCATCTAAATTTCAGAAATTAAGGGTACATAAAGCTTGTGCTAGTAGTGTTCCAGGGTCCTTACTCATACTTTCCCTTTTTTGTTTTTTGAGCATATTCTTAAGGGTGGACTGAGCACATTCTACTATGGCCTGTCCTTGTGGGTTATATGGGAGTCCTGTGGAAGGAATGGGATGCAATGTGCCAAAATTGTTGAAATTCTGAGCTCCCATAGGCTGGATTATTATCAGTTTTAATTTTTGTGGGCTGCACTGGAAACGCAAGGTTAAAAGAAGATGTTTAACAACATATTAAGTGGATTATCCAGGAAGAGCAAGCGCACTAATTAGATAAGTGTTGGTATCAATTGATATGTGTACATATCTAAGTTTTCCAAATTCAGGGATGTGTGTAACATCTGTTTGCCATAACTCATTAGGTTCTAGTACTCTAGGGTGCATTATGCTAAGTGAAGTAACTCAGGAGTGGAAAACCAAAGACCATATCTTCTCCACCATCTTAAACTCTTTGTAGGCCAGGCGTGGTGGGTCATTCCTGTAATCCCAGCACTTTGGGAGGCCAAGGCGGATGGATCACAAGGTTCCAAACCAGCTTGACCAATGTGGTGAAATCCCGTTTCTATTTTTTTTTTTTTAATTTAAAAGTTAGGTGGGCATAGTGGTACGTGCCTGTAATCCCAGCTACTCAGAAGGCTGAGGCAGGAGAATCTTTTGAACCCAGGAGGTGAAGGTTGCAGTGAGCCGAGATCACATCACTGCACTCTAGCCTGTGTGACAGAACAAGACTCCATCTCAAAACAAACAAAAAAAGAGAACAGAAAAAACTCTTTGTAACTCACAATTTAGTAAACTATAGTTCTGTAAACTAAAATGCAGTGTTATAAAATTATATCTGATTCTCACTGACCCCCAAGTACTTAGAAATGTACTGTCTTCTAAACTTTCATTGTAAAACATGTATTTGCAAATGTTCAGTAAGCATTAACTCACATATACCCTAGGATGTAATATTACTAATCAATTGTCTAACCAAAATCTTGCCTTATGTTGCTCATTTAATCAGATAGAACACATCACTTTTAGGGAATAAAAGTTTGCCGTATATTACAGCCAAAGCCTGCAAAGTCTTTTCTGGAAAACTGGCTATGTGGCTTACTGGCTTATAGTCTTTGCAAGTAGTGAGGCAAGTAATGTCTTGGTAGGGTAAGAACCTTGAATTAAGTTCTTAATTAAGAATCTTAAATTCCTTGAAAAGCAAGGAATTCACCCAAAAGTATAGGTTCTGAAGGTAGAACCTAGTTGAGTGTCTTAAGATTTAATTTCCAAGAAAATCTTAGAAGCTATTTAAAGTCCAATACAACATTCCTTATGAAACATTTTAGACAATAGTTGAATTTATAGTTTTGGTATTATTCTATACTATGAGACTTGACTTGCAAAAGCAAACCTAAGAAAGTATATATGGCTAATTAACATTCTTATTGCATTCATAAAAGCAATACCAACAATGTAATTGTGGCAACTTTTTTAAATTTTAGTTTTTTTATCAAGAATATTATTTTTGTGTTACCATTATGATCATAGATGAGGAGGATGTGAGAAAAAATAGTAAGACTTTAAAATGAGTAAAAACTATTACTGCAACCCACTGGAGAATCATTTGAAGTAATCTCTGAAACTATTTTGCAATTCTGTACATTGTGAAAAAAGGAAAATGCATGTGGTTCTTTTCCATAAAGGTGAAAATAAATTTTGCACAATGGCATACAGCTGATTATTGTAGTGTGAATATTGACAAGTTCCCCTCTATTTGTACATTTATTTAAGTATTAACTCATTAATAATGTTGAAGACAAGCAAAAAGAATCTGTCATTTGTTTTTTGCAAAAAAAGGAGAAATTAAATTTTTTCTTTGACGTGTTAAACATCAAAATATATTAATCAAGTCAACAGTCTTTTAAGAAAAAAAGAATGTGACCTGTCTCAGAAACTCATTCATCTGTGAAGGCATAAAAAATGTGCTCAGATTTTGAAGGAATAAGAAAACCTATTTGCAATGAAGACTTAAATCAGTTTACCTTAATATAATATCACTTGTACAGCAGAGAAATTATTTAAAATACAATGAAAGCTAAATAATTCTTTGTATAATTCTAAATTTAAAAGGTAATTATTTCAAAATCTAAGATACTAGATAAAAATGAGAATTTAATAATATCTATAATATTATAACTCTTTTTAACAAATATTAGAAGGGTAATCCAAATATATAATGATTATAGAGGCTTAAAAGACATTATAAATTTTGACAATAAAAAATAGGTAATATATTAATAGTCTTAAAATGTGTTAACCTGGTCAGATATTTGTATAATACAATAATAGTGCATAATACAAGATAAATAAAATATAATTCAATTACTAACAAGAGAGTCTATTTTACACAATGTCTAAGAATAGCCTAGTATAAAAAATGTGTTAGATGATAAAAGTGGAACTTGTAATTTGCAATCAATGAGTACGAGATTAATTTTCAACAAAATATTTTTAGATCACTAATAATTTTGGAATAAATGAATAAATATAGACTCTACTTTGCACCATTCTGAAGACCAGCCTTAATATTACTGTGTTTGGCTTTTTTTTTTTTTTTTTTTTTATGGAGTCTTTCTCTGTTGCTCAGGCTGGAGTGCAGTGGAGCGATCTTGGCTCACTGCAACCTCTGCCTCCTAGGTTTAAGCAGTTCTCTTGCCTCAGCCTCCCTAGTATCTGGGATTACAAGCCCCCACCACCACTCCCAGCTAATTTTTGTATTTTTAGTAGAGACGAGGTTTCACCATATTGGCCAGGCTGGTCCCCAACTACTGACCTCAGGCGATCCGCCCACCTTGGCCTCCCAAAGTGCTGGGATTACAGGTGTGAGCTACAACACCCAGCTATATTTGGCATTCTGGTGATGCCTACTCTAGTAGGCAATCTTGTGATGGATATCTGTCACTATATTATTCCAAAATAAATTTTAGATGTGTTAAACCTTTAAAATTAAAGTGCAAAACCACAGAAGATTTGGAAAGCTATGAAAAAATACATAACTAATTTTGTGGTAGGAAAGTAATTTAAAAACATGTTAGTACTAAAACTAAAAAGAAAAATGGAAAAAATTTAAACAAGGTTTTAGCAAATGAAAATAACAAAACCTTCTACAAGTTTGAAGGGAGATTAATGATAATAATTTCAAACATATGGGGAAAAGTAATGTTTTATATCCAAATGTATATCTAAATAATCTTTATTAAAATTAAAAACATCTGTGTGCATATTATATATTTGCTGTCCCAATACTATAAGTTGCATATTGAAGATATTCAATATGTTTGTCTAATTTCACATTAAATAAGTAAAAATGATATACATCCAAACTAGAGCAATAGAAGAAGTATATTAACCTTAAATTTACAAAGAATAATTCCAAATTTCCAATAAACAAATAATATACCTTAAGTATTACTTCTGCCCTAAGAAATGGAGAACAATAGCTATCTTTCTCTCATTTATCTATTTTTTAATAATTACAAATTGAAATGAACCTGTTGCTTAGATTTCATGGAAATAGTTATAGTGTGCAGTAATAAGAACAGAATAAGTTAGTGCAAACTTTCTGGAAATGTAAAGTTGCAATAGGCATCGAATTTAAGAAAAGGTCACAACCATAAGTTCAATAATTGCATTACCAATAATTTATACTGAAAACATAATATGTTTGCAAATTTATGTATATGAATATATTCTAAACAGAGCAACCAAAAATGTAAGTCATAGAAATGTCTAAAATATAGGGCTACTAAAATTAATTATAACATATCCACACAATGGAGTTGCATTTATTTATTAAAATAACGATTTAGATGTACATATAGAAAAGAAATAGAAGTAGATTCCCAAAGGAGATTGTGTGTGTGTGTGTGTGTGTGTGTACTTGTACATAGTAGAATAAAAAAGATACTTGTATCACACATTTTTCTAGCATTCCTAGGAGATTTTAAAAACCTAAACAATCTTTTCACAAAAATGTGAAAAGAGAAATATAAGCCTATGGATTGAGTTTGATTTGAAAGGAGTACATGGCACACATCTTTCCAACGGACCCCTTCCGCCGCTTTGTTCCATCAAGAGGTATTCTCATGGGTTATGTATTTGTTCTCTTGAACTAGATGTAGGTAATGGCAATTGAATGATAATTGACTCCTTCTGAGCCCTGAGTTCATTTTCTTATCTATTTTGCAGTGCCTATTTGTATGTTTGGTTATAAAATAAATTGTGTCCCTAAATATCTAACCATAAATTACCTTTTCCTATCACTTACTTCTTCCTGTTGGCAGGAAGAAGCAGGGTTGCCCTGTCTGGCTATTTTTGCCAAAAGGTTATTTAAGTACAACCATATCTTCCAATAATGTGTACTGAATTTTACTGAGTGCTTTAAATCAATTATATTAAGTTCATCATAGGTTTTTCTACTATAACCTTTTAGAATGGTGAATTACCTATATCATCACGAGATTTTTGTCCTGTCATCTTTTAGAATGTTTTGTTATGGAAATAGATATTTTAATATTAAGGTATTTGTAAATTTGTGAAAATAAGTCTTTCTCAATCATTATTTTCTATTTTTATTTTTTAAAAACTGCTAAATTCAGTTTGCTAATATTTAATTTGGGATACATAAAAATGAGAATGACTGAAATTTTTTTCTTGCACTGATTTTGTTTAGATTTACACATCATTTAATATACCCTTCATCAGCAAATTGCATAGGATTTTCTTATTTTCTTGTTACATTTTATGCTATGACCCAGTCAGAAAAGAGAAGAGTGAGACCCCAATTACTTTCTTGCTAGGAATGGCAATTTGTTTTTGGCTAATCAAGAACTCTTATGACATGATCTCAAAAACTTATATAAATAAGTAACTTTAGAGTCAGTCTATACTTTAAACCAAAATATGACCAATATTTGAACTAAATATAGTCTGTGTGTCTTTTTATTCCTCTCCTCTCCTCTCCAAGGGCAGATGACATACCAATAACTCTCCTTTCCCTATATTTTAATTAATTTATATATTTTTGTATATACAAGCTCACTTTTTAAAAAGTGTATGTTAACATTTGCCTTAATACTTTCTGTAATTGCTTAACCTTTAAAAGGTTACAATCACCAATAAAGACTGAAAATATTTTATATTGTCATATTTAATTATTCTATCTACTCACAGAGTATGCATTTAAAAATGTACTACATATTTAAGAAGAGTAAATGGATGCAGTCATATCCTTATATTACATATTGTTAAAATCACAAAACGTAATCTCCTAAATACTTAAATGTGCATTCTGTTAAGGATTCAAAAAGTATAAAATTTTCTATCTAATGATCATTATACAAAAACAGAATACATTGGTACACACATCACATAGACTGATTGTATATGTTCTCGCTTGCCTCAAGGGAAACATGAAACACTGGATTGTCAAAAAGCCAAAAGATACTTATATTTTACAGTTCCTGTGTGATTTTTATATTTTTGTAGCAATATGTACAGTTGGAAAAACAACTCTAAATTTTTTATGGAATCAATAAAAATATTATAGCATATGAAAATATTTGATTTACTTACAAAATTTTCTGACTGAATTCCATGCACAAATGAACTTGACATACACCTATTTAAAAAGGAAAGGCTGAAGAATTGTAATAAAAAGAACGCCTTATTTATTTGTCTCATAGGTGAGAAAAATCATTGAAAAAAATCACCTAGCAAAAAACATACAACCTAAAGTCTCAGATTGTAAAAATGCATTATTTTGTTTCCTTCATGTAAAATTCACATTTTTTTCTTTGATAAAAGTATGTTTTCAGCTTTTAGGATAAAGTATCAAAGTAGCTAAATATTAGTTATTCTTTTTATTTTATTTCATATTTCATATTGACATATATTCATTAAATATTTGATTTATAAAATCAAGTTTATATTAATCAATATGAAAATGACAAATAGAATTGCTACTTAATTCAATTCAATATTCATATTTAGTTTGATATTCAAAGTATGTTTGACTGATCATTTTGAAATTTTCTAAATAAAATAATCTCTGGTTCTCTGGAAGCGTATTTTATTTTAAATCTCTCTATAACTAACAAATTGATTGGCTAGGTAAGATTAAAAGTAAATTCAAGTGAACAGTACTATTTCTGGGTAGTGTGAGAAGTTTATATTTTTTTAATAGAAATGATGTATTATGAATTCTGTTTACATTATTATCAATGAAAACAATGTGATAAAATTATACGTTAAGTATTTTGCTCAATGTAAATGTGGAAATAGTGTAAATATTCAGAGGAATGATTTATCTTCTTCAAAATTATTTATTGATTTTCTATATTTTCTCAGGAACTCAATAAATAATTTTGAACTAATGTTAAATGATGAAACACAGGGGTGACAAGCCAGAGAAGGCCCTTGTCAAATAAAGGGCCCATAAATAGTAAAACTGTAGGCTGCACTTTATTGTATTAGAAAAATAAAACATAAGCTAAAAGAGAGCTAGACTTCCTGGTGGAGGCACAGTAGGTATTTTTGATAGTATTCCTCTGGAAAGATATCTGAGGAAGTGACATGGGACCAGCAGAGCTTATTGCAAGGATAAGCCAGCCATGTGACAACATGCAGGAAGAACATTACTGCCAGTTGGCGGAAGTATAACATTTCAATGTCACAGATTACATGGTTTTTCAGGGACAGTCTGATCCTCTACTACAGTGAAGGAATATTTGTAGAAGTTCATAAAGCAGGTTGGGGCCAAATAATATATGGCCATGTGAGCCACATAAATTGTTTGGACTTTATTATAAAGACAATGGAGACTTCTGCTATGGCCAACAGATTGAAGCTCTTGAGAAGAACTCCTCTGATCCAGGTCTGGTTCTCATTGTTGCTCTCTTCCTCCTTAGCCCTGGCCCTACAAACAGCTCATCACAATGTCACAGAGTAGACCTAGAGCTGATTCAGAGGGCTAAGCTGACCAAGCAAGCTGAGAGTGCTTCAACATGGCCACCTGCAGGAAAGCTGTGGCCAAGAAGGGTGCACAATTGTCCAAAGGAGTAAAATCTGCTCTCAGTGCCCTCCAAGACCATGGTCAGGGGCCAGAGGTCTGCCTGGAGAGCCATCTGAAGGAAGAATTGAGCAGAAAACCAACACCTCCAACAAAATTTGCAGCTGATCAAGGACTATCAGCAGAAAATGAAATCTGAGCTGAGATCCATCTGCACCAATGTCTTGGAATTTTTAGATTAGCATTTAATATCCAGTGCAACTAATCCAAAGAGTAAGGTCTTTCTGAAACTAAGGAGAGACTACATTTTGTACTTTACTAATGTTGCATCTAGTAATGATTGAAAACAAATGAAAGTTAATTCCCAAGAAGCTTACTAAGAAGCATTTGATAAAAGTAAGAAAGAGATAAAACACACACACCTAATTTTCTTGAACTGGCTCTCAGCTTTTCCATTTTACCAAGAGATCTTTAATAAAAATACTTTTAATAAGGCCATTGCAAAACTTGATACACATAATGAACACCGTTGGATCTGGTGAATCATAAGCCTAAGATGCATAGCAGCTTACGCAGAAGCCTGGACCTGTGGCAGAGCCTTCTGTTGTTCTGGACTCCACTCAAAACTGGCAGCCTTTTGGGTCACTTGATAAATGGGCTGGAGTAACACACCCAAATGAAAAATGTGTAGCCTCCAAAATCCAAATAGGCCCACTAGGCATTGTGCCTCTTTCTGGGTTGTAGGGGAAGTCAAATGCAGCAACTTATCCTTCACCTTAAAAGGAATATGTCCACAGGCCCCACGCCACAGAAGCCCTAAAGATTTAACTGAGGTAGAGGATCCCAGAGTTTTATTTGGGTTTGTTTCTATCCTCTGGCATACAAAAGTCTCACCAATAAGTCCAGTGTGTTTGCTACTTCTTGCTCACTGGATCCAATCAGCATTATGTTATCAATGTAGTAGACCAGTGTGATATTTTGTGGAAGCTAAAAGCATTCAAGGTCTCAACAAATCAGATTATAGCACAAACCCAGAGAGTTATATACCACTGAGGTAGGACACTGAAGGCACACTGCTGGCCTTGTCAGCTGAAGGCAGATTGCTTCTTGTGAACCTTATGGGCAGAAATGGAGAAAAAGGTATTTTCTAAGTCAATGGCTGCATACCAGGTATAAGATGTATTAATTTGCTCAAGCAATGAGACAATATCTGGTACAGCAGCTTAAATTGGAGCCACCACTTGGATAAGTTTATGATAATTAATTGCCATCCTCCAGAATCATTCTGTCTTCTACAAATGGGAGAGTTAAAGAGGGATGGAGTAGGAATCACCACCTCTGCATCTTTCAAGTTTTTGATGGTGGTAGTAATCTCCACAGTCTTTCCAGGGATTTGATACTGTTTTTGATTTACTATTTTTCTTAGTAGAGGCAGCTCTAATGGCTTCCATTTGGCCTTTTCCACCATAATAGCTCTTGCTCTACTAGTCAGAAAGCCAATGTTGGGATTCTGCCAGCTGCTAAGTATGTCTACACAATTATGCATTCTAGCACTGAGAAAATGACCACAGGATGAGTCCAGGAACCAACTGGATCCACTGTAAGTCAGACTTGAGCAAAACTCCATTAATTATCTGACCCCCATAAGCCTCTGCTTTAAATGGAGAACCACAATGATGTTGTGGGTCCCTTGAATCAACATCAGCTCAAAGCAAGTGTCCACTAGTCCCCAAAATGTCTGATCATTTTTCTTTCCCCAATGCACAGTTATCCTGATAAAGTCTGGAAGTCTCCTTGGGGAAGAATGGGAGAAAGATTAAGAGCATAAATTTTCAGTAGTGTAGTGGGGTCCTTCCTCAATGGGACCCAGCCTTTCCTTCATTCAAGGGATTCTGAGCTGTAAACTGGCCCAATTTTAGAAATTGATTGAGGGGCCATGATTCTTTGTTTTTATAATTCAAATTTGTCTTTTGTTCATTCGACCTAGAAGTTTTTCATTATATAAATTAAATAGGAATACAGTAAGCTTCTTATGAACTTTACTTACAGAAACACCGTGATTAATTAGCCAATGCCAGAGGTTTAAATGAGTCAGACTAGTCTGATTGCTGCTTGGCCTGTCTGTCCATTATCGTAGCTATGCCCATCTTGCCTTTGATGACTGGGTGTCACCAGTTGGTCCCTGACACCTCAGGACCTAATAATTCTTATTGTATTCAATTTTGTAGTTCAGTGACCTGAGTCTGCAGTGTTAGACATAGAGAGAAGAGTGATTATAGGGGTTTTCAAAGATGCAGGTACTAACCTCATAAATCTATTTCACAAGGCATTGGTCAAGGATATATATTCTGGACCATCCATTCTGGGATAAGTAGGTCTAAAGTGCTTACTCCACTCCACCATCCCAATCTTCCTAAGCCTTTGGATACCTTCATCTACATTAAACCAAGGGAGATTAAGCATTTTTAGCTCACTCACAATTGGCCATCTTTTAATCCATATTTTAGCTAATGAAGTAAATAAACTATTAGAACCTTTTTAACTCCCTGAGCTGCAACATTAAATGCAGAATCCCTACTTAGTGGATCCAAATCAATAAATTTAACCAGATCCAGTTCTAAGCTCCTTCCACCATTATCTATACCCTTTATATCCATTCCCATACCTGTTCTCCAGATTTCTGCTTCTATAAATTAGAAAAATGAAGCAGTTCTTTTCAAGTGCAGTGCACTTCCTCATGAATCACACTCTCAGCCTCATCTCTAGGGACCCACTGGGACTTTAGTCTGGTTATAGGTCTAGAAGCAAACAAGGGTGTTTGAGATGGTTCAAGAAAAATCAACATTATTTTTCCTTGCAACTGCCTCAGGGAAGACCATCACTGTTGCTTCAGGTAGCATAGAGTTATCTCCTCAGACAAAGGTGGAGAGGCTGATGGAAGCATGGGTCCAGGAGGGAATGTTGTCACTACTGGGGAGGGAGAAGCTGTTTCTTCTGGTAAAAAAGGGTTCATCAGAATTTACAAGTGCAGTGTCTCCAGCTGCATCAGGGTTCTCCTAGACATCCCCATTCTAAATTTCAGGTTCCTATTCTTTTCCAGTCAATTTTCTAGTAGTAGACTCCTGGTGAGTCTGTGCATGCACCTTTTGTTGCAGGTAAGCCTTGACTTGCATGATAAGAGCTTGTGTCTGTTTTTCCACAATTTCATCTCTTTCTTTATGGGAGATAAGGCTCTCACTCAGGGCAATCTCAGCAGATTCGAGGCCGAGTATCTGCTTCTGAAGCCGAGAGACAGAATCCCTGAATTCATCTTTTTTTAATTTTTTTTTTATCACATTGTCCACTGCACTTAAGAGCAACCAAGCAGCTTTATTATGTTCCTTGGTTCTACACATATGATCAAAAGTGTTATATATACAGTCACTAAACTTCTTGCCTCTCAAGAGTGGTGAATCAGGAGTGTCAAATGCGTTTATTTTGCATAACTTTCTAAATAATTTATGCCAGGGACTATCAGTCTTCTCCATACTATTAGAAGTAGGGTCCTTAGAATTTTTGGCTCTAATCATATTAAGCAATCAACTCCAGAAACCCCCAAACCAACAAAAAAGCCCTCTATTTTTCATATCCTGTTCCTCTAGAACCTCTCCTGGTACCAAAATATGTATTAGTCAGGGTTCTATAGAGAGATAGAACTAATAGAATATATGTATACATATGTATGGGAGTTTATTAAATATTAACGCACAGGATTACAAGGTTCCAAAATAGGCCATCTGCAAGCTGAGGAGCAAGAGGAGCCAGTTCAAGTCCCAAAACTGAAGAATTTGGAGTCCAATATTCAAGGGCAGGAAACATCCAGCATGGGAGAAAGATGGAGGCTATGAGACTATGCCATTCTTGTCTTTTCACATTTTTCTGCCTGCTTTACATTCTAGCTGCTCTGGCTGCTGATCAGATGATGCTTACCCAGATTAAGTGCGGCTCTGCCTTTCCCAGCCCACTGACTCAAATGTTAGTCTCTTTTGGCAAAATCCTCACAGACACACCCAGGATAAATACTCTGCATCCTTCAATCAAATCAAATGACACTCAGTATTATATATCATCACAATATAAAAGCCTCCCAAAGTGCTGGGATTACAGGCATGAGCCATTATTCTCAGTCTTACTTAGTTTTATAAAATTTTGTTTAAATTGACAAATAATAATCCCATATGTTTATGGGGTAAAATGTATTTTCTTCATGTATGTTTATAATGTGGAATGATTAAATCAGGCAAATTATACAAATTCATCACCCTGACATACTGACATACTTATTTTTTTTCTGATGAAAACACTTAAAATTTCCTCTTTTTGTAATTTTGAAATATACAATGAATTATTTATTATTTAGTAAATTTTTTTAACCATAACGTTCTTCAGCTTCCTCTTGTTAAGTAAACATCTCTCATATATGTGGGAGAAAGAGGACTTAAATTGTAGAACAACTTTGCACAAACGTGGTCACAATAAACTCACCTGCTTTAGTAAGATATAACGAATACCTTAACAATTACAATGGTTTGGGAACAGTGTGGATTTTAACATCTGGTTGCTGATGGTAGTCTCTTTCAGATATCTCTTGTCATTTTTTATGTAAATGTTTTCTGTATTTATTTTATTGGCACTTTCTTGCTCTCTTTCCTTTCTCACTGATCTCTTCAATTAAATCTTTACAGCTTTTTTTTTTTTTTCAATTTTGCAGGCTATCTTCACATTTTGTCTGCTTTTATTCATTTTTTTCAAACTTTAATGTAAATGTTTCTGTCCCTATTGTGTTCTTTGTGTTCCATTGAGTTTGCTCTTTTTTCTAAATTTTTTGTGCTAAATATTTAACTCATTTCATTTTTAAAACATACTTGTAACAATTGTAGTTATTTTTATAATGAGATAAGGTAATATTAGAGGAAGAAGTAAACTAGTCTATGAAGATAAGACAAAGGTAATTATATTGGAGCTGAATTATATAAGACTGAGCAGTGATAATTATGATGAATCAAAGTAAAATAGCATTCTATTCAAAAGGAGTAGATTTAAGTTGAAAGCCATCCCAGAACAAGAAGCCAAGTAGTTTTGAGAGCATAAGTAGTAGTCAAATGTGCCTGGAGTGCAAGTCCAGAAACAAAAGAAAGAATAATTGGAATTAGATAAAGGCTTGATATAGATCTTTGGTATTCATGTTTATAGAGCAGCGGTAGCAAAAAAAAAATCATTGGTTTAGAACTTTATTAAAATGATCTAAAGTCAGAAGTGCTCAAGATTACTGTTTTGTAGGTGGAGGACAAGAAGGTTACAGATTTCCTAGGTGGATTATAAATGTTATGTTGAAGTTCATTTATGTTCCAAGAATTCTTACTGTTCCAATTCTCACACAGGATGAGAAAACTGAGGTTGTGTTACTCAGGAGACAACACTTTGTTAACTTTTATGTGGCCACAATTCTTGCAAGTTTTTAATTTAAGTTTCTGTTTATTTTTTGATGCTTGAATATGAAAACAGTGTGTCCACTTCTTTCTTCAAGTAAGCCCTAAAGATAGAGCAGAGGGACAGTGGTAGTAATACATCATGTGCCTGGAGAATTTATGTGAACTTAATTTCTACTTAGAATCAAGTCAGGTGTAGAATTTGTAATTAAACATCTGAATCCTAGTGTATTTTTTCGTAAATAATGTTAAAACCTTGATAATTTAGAGATATTATCACTTCAATTTCCAATAAGTAGTAAAACAATGTAATAGCTGTATTCTTTAAAACCAGACTTTTTAAAGTGTCATGTTAAGTATTTTTAATTCCCAACATAAAACTCAAACAAAGAATTGTTATCCCCATTTGAGAGCATCTGAGTTGGATCATGAATAATATTTTATGATTCAATTTTACAGTTCAGTCAAAGCTCCAATTATATTACAAAAATAATACAAATATGCTTCTGAGCACATAAAAATATCATATATACATTAGTGTAATGGACTCAATATTTTAATATTTTATTATATTTCTTTATGTAATATGGAGTAAGACCAATTTTAAATATAATTATGATCTTTGGTAAGACAATTCGCAAAAGGTAATCAGAAATTATGAGTAATAATAGAGAAATTTACATTGAATTTTTTCAAACAGTTTTAATGAAAGAAAATATCTTTCATATTATATTCATTTATTTCCCAGAGAAACGTTTTTCCAAGTTATGTAGCAGTATAGGAACAGAATTATAATAGAATCAAAGAAAATGAATGTTTTAAAAAGATAATGGTGTAGATCATCTGAATGCATGTATTTAACTGTACATTTTTCTGTATTGATTCTGGTAATATAAAATATGATAAAGTAAATTTTACATTCCTATTATCTATGGAATTTTGTGTACATAATTGGGAAAAGTTTTAAATGATTGGCATTTCTGAGAAGAAATATACTTTTTTATATAAAAATTTGGGGCTAGGTGTGGTGGCTTACACCTGTAATCTCAGCACTTTGAGAGGCTGAGGCAGGTGGATCACGAGGTCAGGAGCTTCAGACCAGCCTGATCAACATGGTGAAACCCCGTCTCTACCACAAATACAGAAATTAGCTGGGCGTGGTGGCATGTGCCTGTAATCCCAGCTACTCAGGAGGCTGAGGCAGGAGAATCTCTTGAACCTGGGAGGCAGAAGTTGCTGTGAGCTGAGATCACACCACTACATTCCAGTCTGGGTGACAAAGTGAGATGCTGTCCCCCCAAAAAACAAAATGGAATCTCATTTAGTAATAGAGATCAGAAGCTGTGACAAAGTTAATGAATTTTGAATTAGATTGAAATTCTACCAGGAACTCTTATACCTTATAATAATAAAAGAGACAAAATATGATAAGTGTACACAGATGAAGGCACATATTCATCGAAACAATGAGAAATGGTTAATGATTCCCATGTTAGAGACATTTTCCTAAATTCATTATTATTTCTCATTGTCTGACTGAATGAACAAATTGAAGTGACCTGAACTTGTAACATGCTAGGCCGTATTGTAACTTTCCTCTTCATACTACTGCACCTAATTGAAAACCAATAGCTGAAAATATTTCCTAAGGTTTATGGATGAGCACTATATAGTGATTAAAATTATACACAAAATCTGTGTGCACATGTAAATGCAATCTATGCTTACAGATTTGCATCTCCAATATTAAAAACAAATAAGTTGTTTAATTTTAACAGCACTGATTAAAGGTAATTAAAATTTTAATATTTTGTTATATTTCTTTAAATAGGTAATATATAGTAAGACCAATTTTAAATATAATTATTTTCAGTAAAACATTTCATAAAAGATAATCAGAAATTATGAGTAATAATAGAGAAATTTACGGGCAACATCTTATTCTCAGAGGATAGACTATAATATATAAATTTCCCCAATAAATATTATTATATTAAATATTTCTGAGAACAAGGTAGATAAAATTCATGGGAAACAATCACACACATCATATAAAGTAAATATTCCAATAATTAGAAAACCATATAGCATTTCACAAATATTTGAATTACAAAGACATACATACAGATGAGGATTCCTTTCTTATTTTGAATTTAACTCTGAACAATAAAGAATAAGAGACAACTTGAATACAACAAAGCATGGGCCTTATAAATGTCAGCAATGAAACACTAGGTGAACGTAAATCAAGATGGAATGCAGAATTGGATTAAGACATAATGCAACCCAAACAGTAAAAACAGAAAGGAAAATCTTGGCATAGAAAAAGATATCTTGAAGATGACATGATTGTATATTTAGAAGACTCAATTACCTCAGGCCA
The DNA here is from genome assembly GCF_009761245.1 of Sapajus apella. Taxonomy (NCBI): domain Eukaryota; kingdom Metazoa; phylum Chordata; class Mammalia; order Primates; family Cebidae; genus Sapajus; species Sapajus apella. The sequence continues at coordinate 646,746 of NW_022436990.1, forward strand.
AATCTCCTTAAGCTGATAAGCAACTTCAGCAAAGTCTCAGGATACAAAATCAATGTGCAAAAATTACAAGCATCCCTATACATCAGTAACAAACAAAAGGAGGGCCAAATCATGAGTGAACTCCCATTCACAATTTCTACAAAGAGAGTAAAATACATAATGATACAACTAACAAGGGATGGGAAGTACCTTTTCAAGGAGAACTGCAAACCACTGCTTAAAGAAATAAGAGAGGACACAACAGATGGAAAAAACATTCCATGCTCATGGTTAGGAAGAATCAATATTGTAAAAATGGCAATATTGCACAAAGTAATTTATAGATTCAATGCTATCCCCATCAAGCTACCATTGACTTTCTTCACAGAACTGGAAAAAAAAAAAAAAAAAAAAAAAAAAAAACAAGAAAAAAAAAACACCTCCTTAAATTTCACATGGCACCAAAAGAGAGCCCACATAGCCAAGACAAACCTAAGCAAATAAACAAAGCTGGAGGCATCACGCTACCTGAGTTCAAACTATACTACAAGGTGACAGAAATCAAAGCAGCATGGTACTGTACCGAAACAGAGATATAGACCAACAGAAGAGAATAGAGGCCTCAGAATTAATGCCACACATCTACAACCATCTGATCGTTGACAAACATGACAAAAACAAGCAATGGGGAAAGGATTCTCGATTTAATAAATGGTGTTGGGAAAACTGGCTAGCCATATGCAGAAAGTTGAAACTGGATCCCTTCCTTACACCTTATACAAAAATTAATTCCAGATGGATTAAACATTGAAACATAAGACCTTACACCATAAAAATCCTAGAAGAAAGCAAAAGCAATACCATTCAGAATATAGACATAGTCAATGACTTCATGACTAAACCACCAAAAGTAATGGCAACAAAAGCTAAAATAAACAAATTGGATCTAATTAAACTTAAAAGCTTCTTCACAGTAAAAGAACCTATCATTAGCGTGAACCGGCGACCAACAGAATGGGAAAAAGTTTTTGCAATCTGCCCATCTGACAAAGGGCCAATAACCAGAATCTACAAAGAACTTAAACAAATTTACAAGGAAAAAAAAATCAAAAAGTGGATAAAGGATATGAGCAGACACTACTCACAAGAAGACATTTATGCAGCCATCAAACATATGGGAAAATGTTCATCATCACTGGTCATTAGAGAAATACAAACCAAAACCACATTAAGATACCATCTCACACCAGTTATAATTATGATCATTAAAAAATCAGGAGACAACTGATGCTAGAGAGGATGTGAAGAAATAGGAATGCTTTTATACTGTTGGTGGGAGTGTAAATTAGTTCAACCATTGTGGAAGACAGAGTGATGATTCCTCAAGGATCTAGAAATAGAAATACTAATTGACCCAGCAATCCCATTACTGGGTATACGCCCAAAGGATTATAAATTGTTCTGTTATAAAGGCGCATGCACACATACGTTCATTGCAGCATTGTTTACAGTAGCAAAGACCTGGAACCAACCCAAATGCCCACCGATGATAGACTGGACAAGGAAAATGTGGCATGTATGCACCATGGAATACTATGCAGCCATAAAAAAGTGATGAGTTCATGTCCTTTGTAGGGACATGGATGAATCTGGAAACTATGATTCTCAGCAAACTGACACAAGAACAGAAAACCAACCACTGCATGTTCTCACTGATACGTGGGTGTTGAACAATGAGAACACATGGACACAGGGAGGGGAACTTCACACACTGGGGCGTGTTGGGGACTGTGGGGGCCAGGGGAGGGATAGCAGGGGGTGGGGGTTTGGGGAGGACTAACATTAGGAAAAATACCTAATGTAGTTGATGGAAGGTTGGATGCAGCAAATCACCGTGGCATGTGTATACCTATGTAACAAATCTGCAACATTCTGCTCATGGACCCCAGAACTTAAAGTATAATTTCTTTGAAAAGTTAAATAAAAAAACAGAAAAAGATATCTAACCATTATTTGTAGGCAATTCATTTCATCTAAATCTGGTGAGAAACTGATAGTTTAAAGGATACCCATAGCACTGTCACATTTGTTAAGTTACACTTTGCTATGACTATTTGGCTTAACTATAACATAAATATTAGTATGTTTTTTTCTTTGTATAACACCCCTTCATTAACTTTTTTAAAATCACCCATTCAATTTATACATATCTATCTATCTATCTATCTATCTATCTATATATATATATATATATATAGAGAGAGAGAGAGAGAGAGAGATTATTGGATTTTAGGTTTTGGGGTACAATGTGAAGAATATGCAAGATTGTTGCATAGGTACATACATGGCGATGTGGTTTGCTACCTTCCTCCCTATATCACCCATTCAATTTTTAAAATGAAAGCCTTTCAGGTACTATTAAGGAAAATAATTAAAATGAAAACATAATTAACTATTGGCATTTTTTATAAACACACAAGCACTAAGTATCTTACAAATAGTTAAATACAGCTAGACAAATTAGGTAACTGACAACCTGAGTCCAATGTCTGAGCACAGTACCTGCTACTACCATTATTAATGTGACTAACTTGATGTATTTGTAACCAGTTTATCTTACATTATAAAATATGGAAATGAATAACTGCTCTATCTAGCATGCTAACATGCTTGGTTATTGTTATCAAATGAGAAAAGTCACGTGGATGTGTCATTCTAATTAGGGTGGTATGATTCTGTTATCAAAGTCCTATATTATAGAAAAAAGAAATAAATCATTTGATAGGCCATCTCTCTAGTGATAATCAAAATTGAAAGCTAGAAAATGTAAATACATGTTAAGTAGTTCAAATGAATTGCCATAGTTAAGTTTATGATCAAAAGATTAGCATCTGCATAGGAACTTTTACGCCAGAAAAGCATACTGTGAGTGACATACATGCCTTTAAATACTTAAAAAAAACTGTAAATTCTGAAATTCAAATTAGTATTATATATAGCAAATCAGAATTCGACAGAAAATATGTATATAACTATATTGGTCTTTATACATTAATAAATAATTGAAATTTTATTTTAATCTGTGGATTTAATGGTAAGAAAAAATACATTCCCTGGAGGACATTCAAGTAGATATTAAATAACTTTCAAGGATATCATACATACTGATTTTCTATTTGGCTGGATTTTACTGTCTTAAAATGTACTGTTTAATTCCTAGCCAAAAAGTTTTATTTAAGTTGATTATGTGCACTTTATTATATTCTATAGAATAGTGTGGTGAAGCTTTTTATAACAACCAATAAATATATGTATTTTAAGTTTGTTACATTGAATTGCATACAATAAACAGAAGTAGTTGATTACAAACATACAGTTTAGACTTCTGGTTTTTATAAATGTTCTCAGATTGAAAAAATAGATTTTATTTTAAAAGTTTCTATGGAGTGATTTCAATATTAAATAGTTTGAGGTGTATTTTTAAAAAGCATTTCTATAAGTACCCAGTTCTACATGAATTTGTACCATAGGTGATTATATGTACTGAAATGATTTTTAGGGTTTCCACAAATTTAAAGTACTCTTTGGATCATTGAATATTGACTTGCTGTTTAAGAAGTATTTCTTTATATAAAATTTCTTTCAAAATATAAAACATTAAAAAGAGTTTTTGACAAAAGCTCAATATTTTTCAGCCAAACACTGTTCTGTGAATCAAAACAAACAATAACTTTTAGGTCAACAACACTTTTCATCACAGAGCTAGACTGTGTTTCACAGCCTCCCCTTTCATTAGCTATGATCATGTAATTGAGTTCTAGGAATGTAATGTGAGTAACTATTATTTTCTGTTTTATTGCAGATGTGTGATCTCTTTCTCCTCATAAAGTTTGTATTTAATATATAAATTTTTATGTGATATAATCGATATATAACATACAGATTACATTTAATGTTTATTATGTTAAAATGCTTATAAATTAAATGTGTAATTCACATGTAATATATTTTACATTAACATAAATGTATTTATATATTAAATTATATAATATTGATATATTTTATATAGCTCTAGATAATATATAATACTGAAATATGTATTGTAGATTATCCAGTTTTTTACATATATATATGTATATATGTATGTATGTATATATATATATGTATATATGTATGTATGTATCATATATATATATATATATATATATACACACATACACACACATTTCTTATTTTAACGTAGTTAGAGATGAAAGTAACGTGACATTCTTTGGAAGTCACACTTTGGATTGTAATATGAACAATAAACCTACTTTTTTTTTTAATGGCATCAAAGATCTGGGTATATTTGTTAGTACAATGTAGCCTAAAATTACTTATATATAAATTGACACTAAAAGATAGATATTGCCGTAACAACAAATCATATGAAAATATGTGATATTACTTTGGTATGGTTCTGCAGAACAAATAAACTGATTTGTAAAGCTAAAAAGAAGAAGGTCACATTAATCAGTAACAAAATATTCAGTAATTGTACTTGTTGCAGTAATTTGAAAACCAACTGCTTAGCTGGTAGCTCTAAAAAAAAAAGATTGAAAAAAGTTGATGCATTATCGAATATTGACTGTAGTTTGCTGTATTTAACAAGATATTATTGAAAGATATTAGCTCAGTCAAGAATTAGCCAGTTTGCAAGTTGAGATAAAATTAAGTTACTTCTATAAATTTTGGGCCTTTCAGAGTGAAAGAAGCTAATGTATTCTGGATGTAAACAACAGGAAATGTGACTGGAAAAGTTTATGAAGAAAGCAGATCCATACAAGTTTTCTGATAACAAGGTGCCTTGGCCTTGAGGCAAAGCTCTGATTAAGTATGTTGACTTCTCTCACAGGCTGTTGTTCATATAGCTCAAAATAGTCTATTAAGAAAGGAAAGAGAACAAAGATAAGAAAGAAAGTAGAATTTATATTTAATTCTAATTCAAAAAGAGTCTATGACCTATTAGTGACCTATGGAATGGAGGACAAAGGTAACAGAAATTAATTATGGTTTCTTTTTTTCCTTTTAAATAATTTTACTTAGAAATAGTTTTACATTTATAGGAATGTCTTAAAAAAATATTTCAGAGAGCTCCTCTGTATCTTTCAAACTGCTTCGCCTAAAGTCAAATCCTTATAAAACCATGGTACATTTATCAAAACTCAGAATCTAATGTTAGTACAGTACTATTTACTAAACTACAGACATAATTGAATTTGGCCAGTTTTTTTTTTCCCCTGTTATGTCCCTTGTTTCCTGTTTCAGGATCCAATCCAGGACAATAAATTGTATTTTATCATGATGTCCCCTTAGTCATCTTAGTTCCATGACAATTTTTTAGACATTCCTGGTTCTTCATGAACTTTACGTGTTTGAAATATACTGGTCTGGTATTTTTTAAATGTCCCTCATTTTTGGATTACCTGGCATTTTCTCATGATTAGAATTAAAGTTATACTTTGAGGAAAAGTATCACACAGGCGAATGCCCTTTCTTTCTATTGTACTGGTGGACACATAATATCAACGTAGCATATCACGTAGTATTTTCATGATATTGATTCTTCCTAACCATGAACATAGAATGTTTTTCCATCTGTTTGTGTCCTCTCTTATTTCCCTGAGCAGTCGTTTGTGGCTCTCCTTGAAGAGGTCCTTCACATCCCTTGTTAGTTGAATTCCTATGTATTTTATACTCTTTGTAGCAATTGTGAATGGGAATTCACTCATGATTTGGCTTTCTGTTTATTATTGGTAAATAGGAATATTTATGATTTTTGTACATTGATTTTGTATCCTGAGACTTTGCTGAAGTTACCTATCAGCTTGAGGAGATTTTGGGCTGAAACGATGGGGTATTCTAAGTATACAATCATGTTTTCTGCAAATAAAGACAGTTTGAATTCCTCTTTTCCTAACTGAATACGATTTATTTCTTTTTCTTGCCTGGTTTCCCTGGCCTGAACTTCCAAAGTGATGTTAAATATAAGTGGTGAGAGAGGGTGTCCTTGTATTGTTCCAGGTTTCAAACAAAATGCTCCAGTTTGTGCCCATTTAGTATTATATTGGCTGTGGATTTGTCATAAATAGCCCTTATTATTTTGAGATAGGTTCCATCGATACCTAGTTGATTAAGAGTTTTTAGCATAAAGGGCGATTGAATATTGTCAAAGGCCTTCTCTCCATCTGTTGAGATAATCATGTTTTTTGTCTTTGGTTCTGTTTATGTGACTGATTACGTTTATAGATTTGCATAAATTGAACCAGTCTTGCATCCCAAGGGTGAAGCTGACTTGATAGTGTTGAATAAGCTTTTTGATGTGCCATTGGATTTGGTTTGCCAGTATTTCATTCAGGATTTTTACACCAATGTTCATCATGGATATTGTCCTGAAATTTTCTTTTTCAGTTGTGTCTCTGCTTGGTTTTGGTATCAGGATGATGTTGGTCTCATAAAATGAGTTAGCGAGCATTCCCTCTTTTTCTATTGTTTGGAATAGTTTCAGAAGGAATAGTACCAGCTCCTCTTTGTACCTCTGGTAGAATTCAGCTGTGAACCCGTCTGATCCTGGACATTTTTTGGTTGGTATGCTATTACTTGCTGCCTCAACTTCAGGCCTTTTTATTGGTCTATTCAGGGATTCAACTTCTTCCAGGTTTAGTCTTTTGAAGTTTTTTGATCTTGCTCCTCTAATTCTTTTAATTTTGATGTTAGGGTATCGATTTTAGATCTCTCCTTTCTTCTCTTGTGGGCATTTAGTGCTATAAATTTCCCTCCAGACACTGCTTTAAATGTATCCCAGAGATTCTGGCATGTTGTGCTTCATTCTCAACGATTTTGAAGAACATATTTATTTCCGCATTCATTTCATTATTTATTCAGTAGTCATTCAGGAGCAGGTTGTTCAGTTTCCATGTAGCTGTGAAGTTGTGGGTAAGTTTCTTAATCCTGAGTTCTAATTTGATTGTACTGTGGTCTGAGAGACTGTTTGTTATGATTTCTGTTCTTTTACATTTGCTGAGGAGTGTTTGACTTCCTATTATCTGGTCAATTTTAGAATAAGTGAATGTGGTGCTGAGAAGAATGTATATTCTGTGGATTTAGGGTGGAGGGTTCCATAGATATCTATTAGTTCTTTTGGTCCAGATCCAGGATATCCTTGTTAATTTTCTTTCTGATTGATCTGTCTAATATTGACAGTGGAGTGTTAAAATCTCCCACTATTATTTTGTAGGAGTCCACGTCTCTCTGTAGGTAACTGAAAACTTGCTTTATTTATATGGGTGCTCCTGTATGGGGTGCATATATATTTAGGATAGTTAGCTATTCTTGTTACATTGATCTCTTTATCATTATGTAATGTCCTTCTTTGTCTCTTTTGATCTTTGTTGGTTTAAAATCTGTTTTATCAGAGACCAGGATTGCAACTCCTGCTTTTTTGTTTTTGCTCTCCATATTTACTGTGATTTCATATCCTAGCTTTTCAATTAATAATAGTAAATAAGTATGAACAATGTAGTAGACATAAATTAGGAATTAAAATAAAATTTTCAGTTATTTACATTATGTTATTGTATATATATAAAAATTTTATAGCATATTTATATAAAGCTAAGCATGACAAAATTTGCATTTATAGCAGAAAATCCTGGAAGTACAGAAAAATGAAAACATGAAAAATGAAGGATACATGCAAATTGAATTATTTGTTAAACTAAAATGCATTAATTCCAAATTTATCTATAGAGGACTCCAGCACATGATATATTTTATGACAAAATACCATTTCCAAATGCCTGTACCAAATGGAAAACATCAAGCTTGGAAAAGGGACCTAACATAATTTAAGCCTTAACACTTGTTCTAGAATTGCCACTGGGTCCACCCAACACCTGTCCTATGATTTTCAGCAACTGTTTGTATAATAATAGAAATGGTAGTTTATAGCTAGATAGATATCCCCTAAGTATTAGAACAATGTGAAAACCAAGTAGAGAAATTTCAGATTTATAAGAAATTGGTCATGAAATTTGACCTTAAACTCTCGGTATGTCCATAGCCATTTATTGAGCACCCACAAAGACTATAGCATTCTATTAAGTGTCACGTGAAAAAATAAACAAGTAGAAAAGGCAATTCCTATGATTCAATATAAGAAAGCATGCACTTGAAAATTCAATAATTTATATATAGCATATATCAGTAAAAAAGTTATTAATACACAAATTTTAACTTTACGTTCTTGAAACAACAAAAATAACGAACACTACAATTTTTTAGAAATAATAAGCAATGAGTTACAAACCATTTTTAAGTAGCTTTCATTATTCTAGTATTTAAACTCCTTAAGACAATAATTTTTATAAAGTAATTGAGAATACTGGATTGTTGGAAGTCAAATATCAGCCCAACAAAATTAATTTGTTTGCTATTTAGCCAACCAGTATTTGAGGAAGCATCAAGGAAGACATGTTTCAGTGTTGAAAGTGAAGTTCATAGTTTTGTCTAGAAAATGCAAGCTGCTACCAAAACTTTTTTTTTTGTTACCATTTTCTCCCTCTCTTTCAAAATAGTGAAATATTTAATAAATTTATCACTGACAGATGTGAAGCACCACTGCTGAAGTTAAAGTAGTTGTGGCTTCTGGGTAACAGAAGTTCCCTGCAGCAGACGAAGCTTTTAAAGAACACTGTTCTGAAATTTAAAATGAGCCTGAATGTGGAATAAGAATTGCTTCTTGAAGACCCTTAATTCTTCCATTTAGAGGCTTTCCTCGTTTGGCATACGAAATAATTTACTCATCCAGATAGGTTTGATGGGGTGAACTCTAGTAGCCCAGATGTGTTTTCCTGCCTGGTATGCCTCCAGTATGAGGAAGTCACTGAATGTTTGATTTATTTTTTTTATTTTCCTTTAAAATGAAAGGGGTGTGTGCTTTGTGAACGTCAGCATTACTTGGAAACTTATTAGAAATGCACAATACCACAACCTCATTCTCTACCTACTGAACTAGAGTTTCCATTTTATTAAGGTTCCCAGATGAGTCATATGCATGGTAATATTTGAAAAACACTGGGATAGATATTTCTGTGTTCTACTGGCTCAATATTTTTACTTATTTCAACAGAAAGAAAATTGACTTTAATTTCAGTGGCAGTGTAAAACAGCAGTTGAAATGAGAAATGATACAGCATGTTCTGTCTTTAGAGAGGTAAATCAAGCTGACCAGGATCCGAAATGGCCTTTACCATAAATGCATTTTTGTTACTTGAAAAACAAAGCATGTATATTAATGTATATAGAATGTTAATATTTTGGTAGAGTTTTAAAAAGTGGAAAAATCTGAGTATTAAAAAATGGCATTGTTTTTGGTTTTGAGAAATTAATGCTGTTAATACAACACAAATTTAGTACATTTATAATGATTTTTTAATATATCTCGAGGACAGATGTTTTCAAAGAAGTAGGGCTTTATTCTAAAGAGTGGATATGTTGGTGGCGATTCTGATCATGTCTAATATTATTTTCAATTTATACATAAATGAAGAAAAACAACATTAAAAATATAAATAGCTTAAGAAATTAGAAAATAATCAAATCTCCAGCCTAGTTCATTTATTGATTGTGTCTCTCCCCAAGCACTCTGTGATGGGCCAAGTTATTTTCTTCTACTTAGTTATTTTGCTCAGTTCCATTTCTCCTATTGCTTTGCAAAATATCATATTGGAGATAATGAGCAGGAAAGAATATCTGAGAATAGCCTTTTAAGTATATATGTAGTGTTTTACTTACATGTTTAAAATAAAAATTATAATTTCACTTTGGAGTTTCTTTTAAGTCCTCTGCATTTGTTACTCACACAGCAGGTATCCCTCTTGCTGATTTCCAACTATTTATCTCATGTAGGAAGTAGGTCAGAAAACACCATGAATTTCTTTCCTTCTGCCAGCCAGCACATTTAAAGTAGTCATTTGGGGATCCATAACCAAAAATATCATTGATAATATTAACAGTGAGTGTTGGTCTTAATGTACATATAATTTCCTTTAAAATATACTAGTGTCATAGTGATAAGCAATATTTTCTCATGTACGGCTGGGGAAGTGGTAGTGCAGATTTGTCTGAAACAAAACAGATTGGTGGTAAAAGCAGTTAGGGACATGCCAAAGTTTTGCTTGTTCTCAGGTTTTTCAGACTCCAAAGCATTTTCCCATCAAGTTACAAGTGATTAGATTGAGCATAGCATGTGATCAAAGAGCAACTTGCAAAAGGAAGGGCATGATAAGACCTACAAAGCCCTCCCCACTACTGTCTATACGTAATATTCACTTAAATACATATCTAAAATCAGCCACATTCCGTAAAAATCATTCAATTAAATAAAATTTAGAAAACATTTTCTAGAATAAAAGATACTTTTATAAATTATTGTCTTAGTTTTTCTTATAATTTTACCATGTAAGCATATACTCCAAATCTATAGTTAAGTTTTGAATGTTTTTGCACTTATATATATGTAATTATGTTGGAGTTCTTGGATCCTAAAAATAGAACTTGCTGGATAGATTATAGACTGTTGGTTTGGATTCCACTCAAAGAATGCTGATTTGAAGTTTTACTGATGTATAGGACCAGGTAGAATGTCCAAGTGAAAAACATAACTGTCTCAAGTAATCAATAAGATCCTTTTTAGGTGATTGATTCTGAAAAGGCAACAATCTTTTTCCTGATGCCAATGGGATTTACAATGTAGATTTGCCCACCTAGTCCCAATAAACTTTACCTAGCAAGCAATCTCCAGAATTTTGTCAGATGTTTTTAGTAATTTCTTTTAGTAGAAATGTGATAGTTCAACCAGTCAAGGCTGCTGACACAGAGGCTTCTGATTTGCAAACCAATAAGGCATCATTTATACAGTGAAAAATTTTGGACATCTAAGGATAGAAGTTATTGCACTAAATCCTGATTGAACCATTAAAGTCAAACTGCAGGGGAGTTTAGGTACTGCTGGGTGTGCCCTGCAAAGGTATATTGGAGGTCTTGCTATGTGAATGCAAATTGAGCATGGTTCTTAGATGCCAGTTTTATAGGAAGGAATTGGCAAAGTCCAAGACACTATAGTAAATGCCTTTAGTTTGTGCAGCGGATTCAGTTACAGCCCTTATATCTGAAACAACTGAGAATAATGGATCTAAATTCAATTACTTCATGATGATTCCCTGTAAATCACCACCTGTATTTGCCATTATTACTGATCAGCCAGGGCATTTACATTGAGATAGCACTTCATTTTCCTACATATATAACTTGTAAGATTTAATTCAAGACTATGATTTCCCTCTCACTTCATGGGAGTGCCTGAAAGTGACTTAGGAAACAGTTGGTGGAGCTATTCATGTGTACCATTAGCACTTTTATACATGAGTTCTTCCTGATCAAGAAAACCCTTCCTCTATTTTAACATTCCACAGAACAAGCAAGTAAGACACCAATAACAATTATTTTTTAGTCCTCCTTAATGAGGGGCATTCACTTTTCCATTTTCAAGGTCACATCTCTTAGGCTCTCATCCATTTTTAAGAGAAGCGGGCCAGTGGAGTTTTCTTAGAATAGAGCTCACCACACAGGCTTTATCTAGAATTCTTTATGTTGCTTTCTCATTCTCCAGTGGGCAAGGTTTATTAGCATTATAAACCCAACTCAGGGCAGTAAGAACCTGAAATCTCAGCAATTCCTTTTCTAAGTTTTCTATGAGTTTACGTGTCCTAGGGAAAATTCCCCGAGAAAGGCAAAGCTCTCTTATTTCAGTTAAGATGGGACCTTCCATTGTCATCTCAAAATTTATCTAAGTTGATGTGGTAAATACAAGATAGGGCAGCCCATAAAAGAATAGAGCTGTTGCCATTGCTTCTCAACAAGCATTGCATGGCCTCTTTTCTCATCTCCTAAGTGGGCCAGCCAAAATTACAACAATGTACTTGATTTATACCCATAATGCTAATGAGTTTCCCTCCTTTCGTTCTCATTGTGTTTTCATAACTATTACCTGTAAGGATTCAAAATCTTCTACCCATCCAGGACCTATCTTAGTACAATCTTAATTGTTGCAATAGGGTAAGCAGGAGGCTGACTGGTAGATTGACAAGTAAGCTTACTTGCATAGAGCAGGGTTAGCCCAAGCAAGGCACTGTTCAGGCTACAGTAATTAAACCTACTCCCTTGTAAATGGAAACAGACAATAAAAGGAAATGATTTATTGCTTGTTTGACTATATAATTTGGCCAACATACTGACTATTAAATGTCATGGGTTTTCTGCATATTCTTTTAATCAGCTACGGAGGCTTCATTCTTCATTTTTAGAAAGCCATTTTTTTTCATTTTCTTATCATCATTAAAACTCATCTGTCATATGTTTTAAAGAGCGTAAAACTTAACCAACATACCAGCTAACAGGTTAGTCTACCACAGTTTCTAGGATGTGACAGAAAACCCAAGGAGTTTGCAAATGCCAACAGAAATAAACCCAAGTGGTACCCAGTGATGCAGTAAACTGTATTAAAAGAGAGGAGCTGAGAGTCTACAAAATCTTTATCCTGAACACTAAGAAGGGCCATTAGTTTTTCCAAAGAGAGACACTATCTCTGCCTTCCAAGGCTGCCAGCAAACTTGCCCTTTGCTCTCGAGGAAGATACTATCTCTATCTTCCAAAACTGTTGACTATATAAATATCCTTAAAAAGATAGTCCAAAAAAAGCTGACATTCAGTGCCTTTGGCTTACCAGATGTGCAGAAAATCAAAAGATACATGGATAATTGCCTCCTAACAATTTATTATGTCTGGTAATTTGTGTTTTTTCTCACACATTTTGAAATGTTTGTTAAAGTCTCTCACTTAATTTGGGCATTTGCATATTTTATTGTTATATTCTGGGTATTTGCATGCTTTATGTTGGGCACTTGCATATTTTTTTGCTATATGCTGACAATGTATTATGACCATATCCTAAACATACAATTACAGTTTTAACGTGGATAAAACAGTCCTTCTCATACCTGTGCTACTAGCTTATTTGTAACCACCCTTCTCCCAGGAAGGTTAAAAAAAATAGTAATTAAATTTAAAAAAATATATATATAGTATTTGCAAGGCTGTCCAGTCTTTTGGCTTCCTGTGCTTCAATGGAAGAAAAATTATCTTGGGCCACACATAAAATACACTGACACTGATAGCTAATGAGAAAAAAATAAATCACAAAAAATCCTCACAATGCTTTAAGAAAGTTTACAAATTTGTGTTGGGCCGCATTCAAAGCCATCCTGGTCTACATGCAGCCCCTGGGCCACAGATAGGAGAAGCTTATAGTATATACTTCCAGAAGCTATTATGCTTTACATATTTTTAGGGGTTATAATATGTAAAGCATATTGTAAATAATTCTGTATGTATTACATATATAGAGAAACTAACATTCAGAAAGACAACATAATATATATGTTATCCCATAGCAATACTTGAGTTTTAATTTATTTTCAAACTGTTAATCTCAAACTTTTCTTTGTAGGGAAATTTCTTCAGGAAATATATCATTTGTGTCTTGTTCATAGCAAATCTTGGTTTTGATGATTATTTTTCTATCTGTTAAATATCAGTGTTTCTTTACATTGGATCATGACTACAACAATAGGTTTTTATGGCTTTTTTATAACAAGTTTTGGAGTAAGAAAATTTTTGTCATTCTAATATAAGAGCCTTGAAATAAATTATCAAACAACTCTAAGCCTCAGTTTCCTCAGATATTAATTTAGAATACATACCATGAGGATTCCTAAGGTTCTTGTATACATGTTTGAATGACATATAGTTTAATATGTGAGACATACTACACATTCAGTCAACAGTAGTTTACTATAATGTATAAATCTCTATACCAAAAAAAAGAGTCCAATATCTCCATTTAAAAAGCATTGACAAAAGTTGGTTAAATAAAAACTTTATTTTCCAGAACACAAAGTCACTTCGAGAGAGTTTGTTTGAGTCTATTAATATGTTTTAAAACTGAATGACATCTTTCAGTTTTATACCTGAGTTTCTAACACACCTGTGCATATCACACTAAGTATAATGGCTAACACATATTTTACCTTCCTGTAGTAGAGGTATGGGGGCAAATGCATCTGAAATACGTGTCATGCAAAAACTATAGATATTTAGAAGTTTGATGGGCCCTCCAAAATGAGAACATATTCATTATTTTAATATGTGTGTGCATTTTTAAGTTATTAATTTATTTAAGAAATTGCTAGGTAGACTTGCCCCACCTCATCCGTTATATAGAAAAATAGTAAAACTAATTAATGTAGTCATTATGTTCTTATTCATAATGTGCATTATAAGTGTCTAGTTGTAAAAATGCAATAAAATATTTCTTTTCAGGTAATTATTATAAATGTGTCTGTTCTTTTCAGTTGCTTTCTCAGGCATGCCAGCAACAATGTGTTTTAAAGTCTGCAAACATGCAGAAATAAGTATCAGGGCTCTGCAAGGCAAGTTGTTTGTCTGCACTTTATGCTAAACAGATGATCATTCTTTGGGGTACATCTGAAGCAATATCTGAAAATCTCGCATAATTTTCAGTTAAATACATTTGTTTCCAAATTTTAACAAGTATAATATTAGACATTATAATCTTGGAACATATAAGTGACTGTTTCTGCTAACCAATTTCAATCAAATATAACTTTTCTTGCAATTTTTTCTCTAGTGCCAGTTGAAAATGCTTATGCTCTACCATCTCCATTAAATTCTCTTATTCATTAGAACATGAGATCGATATTGAAGCCAACCATTTTATCATCATAATAATTTGTGTTTGCATGGATCTTTTTATGTTTAAAACATGTTGCAGTTCTCAGACATTTTCTGTCAAATTATACCTTAGAGCAGGGTTTTCGTAATTTTAATAATCAGTAATTTAATTCTTGGGTAAGTAGACTGACAATGACAATATCAAAATAGAAGTGAGGTACAAACAATAGGTAATTATAATAGATATTTCCTTAGTTCAGAAAAAAATATCCCTATATCTAGATTTATAGGACTGCCACAGAAAGTGTATGAAATAAAAACAAAATTTTAAAGATTAAAAATGAACATCAGAAGTATTTTCAGAAATAATTTTTATGTAATTTAATTGCTTTCTACATTTATTCTGAAAAAAATCGTTACATTAAGATGGTTATCCCAATATGATACTGCTATAATTTAATTTTATTTATTTAATTAATTTAAAAATGTTACTCATCTGTAGACTACTTGTGTTAAGTCATATGAAAATTTTAATTTTATTTCTGTTTGTCGAAATATTTGAATTAGATAAAATATAATCAACAGAAGGGTTTGCTAAACAAGTTTAAAATTTCCAGTTCATATATAATAGTAACGTAAACATATTTGGTTTACTCTAATCAACTGGAGAATCTTAAATATAAAACATATATAGATTATAAAATTTTTCAATGAAGTAAAGAATTTCTTCATTTTGTATAGCATGTGATACATAATATTGTGTCTGCTAATAGAGGCTCACAGACATATACTAATTAAACCTTGATGGATATTATAGGCACAATTCAAAATTAGTTTAATCATCATAGCAAAAATAATATCAGAAATTAGATTTAAGCTATTCTGGGCTAACATGATATCCCTAGGAATGCAACATTTATAATTGCTTATTTTTTATTTTATTTTTAACTTTTAAGTTCATGGGTTATTCTGCAAGATGTGCAGGTGTGTTAAATAGGTAAATATGCATCATGGGGGTTTGCTGCACAGATTATTTTATCATCCTGATATTTAGACTAGTATCTATTCACTAAATAATTATTCCTGTTATTGTTAAATTGTTTGAGAAGTTGGTTAGCATGCCTGGCTAGAAAATATTTTTAGTGGTAGTAGAATTGTGATCTTATGAAAAATATTTAGAATGTTTTGACATTATAATGATTTAACCTTACGGGCAATCTGAGGAAATCTAATAAATGGAAGGGCTACCTATCAAAGTGTCTTAATGTGCTGCAGGTAACAGGACCTTTCATGATGTGACCTGTGAGGGTGTATTGTGTGTAATAATAAGGTAGAGAGGCAGATCTTTTGACCATGAGTTTATATGAAACTTTTGAAAGACTAGGGAAATATTACACCTCATTTGAATTGATCAGCACCATCATATGTGGCCAATCAGAAAATTGGTTTATTTTATTCCTGTCTAATCACCAAGAAAATCACAGAAATGTCCTAGTCTTCTTCTCACAAAAGTTTACATAGTAAACTTTAAGTATTATATTTCCAGGGATCTGGGAAGTATTATTAGCATATCACAAATGAGGGAAATAAGGTTTGGAGATGTAATGTGACATATCCAAATCACTTAATTTCTGTAGTTTCTTGTTATTTCTACAGAGGCGTGTAGTCTAGTACTTCTACATTTGAAGAAGTGAAAGTGGGGAATAAGGGGTAGTGAAATGATAAGATGATAAAACAGTTTGACTGATTTCCCTCAATCCTTTGAGATAAATATTTATTTATTTTCTTTCTTTCTTTAACACCATCTATATCCCACTTTAATTCCTCAACCATACCATACCACCTGGGTAATGGGTTCTATTAATAATATCACAGTAGATATCTTTAAATTTTCACTTCATTTTGATTATTAAATTATCCTGACAGTTTTGGTTTTCAAGATTTATGCAATGCAATATAAAGCGTAAGTTCCATATTAGAGTCAAAGCTGCAAGTATAAATTGAATGAGTGTCTCATACGTCTGAGAGAATAAGGGGTATTCAGGGACAGGTGTAGCTGTTTCAAACTCACCTCTCTTTTCTACTGACTTGTTTTCTTGGTGAAAGGCTGGAAAGAAGGAGAAGGAATTAAATGGATTATGTTTATTTGTATCAGTATTAGAGTGTGTATCATTTGGCCATCACCTGTTTTTGCCAGTTATAATAAAAATCATGGAAAGACAGAAGTTAGTAAGTTGCTTCCCATCCCACTCCCTTTATGCACATCAAAACTGATCTAAGTCATTGCATTTGATCTTTCTTTAGATAAATACAGACCAAAGCCAACCTCACTGACTCAAGCTCAAACACCTGCCCCAAACATGAGTGGACATGGAGAAGAGTGAACTTACTCATTTTGGCATCTAGAAAGAGGGACTGGTGGCACGTTCTTAATATGCCCAGAACTGTGAATCACACACTGGTAGTCCCAGCAAATATATGAGCACCAGTCCCATATATCCTTTATAATTCTAACTAGGCAAGGGTAAAATCCATTTTCTGCAAACTTTCAGAAACAGATATTTAAGAGTTTTCCCAACCTAATCTCAGCCTAACCATACCATCTTTCCCCAGTCCTTTGTTGCTCATCCTAATCCCATTCCAACTTAGTATCTAAGTGCAAGTCATTAAGCCCAATGGCCAAGTAGATATCCTACAGGGAAGTAAACAATTAGCACTGCCTCATAGACACCCACAAAAATTGCAAGCAATTCACCAGTGACCACCTAATGATGTATTGGTAATGAGAATCAGTCAATAACCCTTTCTTGAGGGAAAAGAGAAATGGTGTAACTTATCTTCATGATATTTCCTTCTTTAAAAGACTACCAGTGTCCCTATATCCCAACTGTAGTTCTCTTAAATTGGAAAAGGCAGGTGGGATAGAAATGCAATCACACTCCTGCTAAAATAGTGCTTCTCATCAGGCTCTGATCTCACAGCTTGCTGTTCTCTGAACTCAGAATGTAGGCTACTGATACTTTTTTTTTCTCTGTTTTCAGCTATACTAGTTTTAGTGAAGTCTATAAAAGCTAGTGAATTTATTCAGCATGACATCTTATTCTATCATGTTCCAAAAAATGTAATGCATTCTGTCATTAGAATTCTAAGATATTGTTAAGGTAAATTTTGCATCTTCTTTATGAGTTAAGGCCAAGTGGGTGAAGAACCTTGGATAGGAATAAGAAATATTATGCTTGCCCTTTTTTTCTTTTGTACACTCTTCAAACTTCATTGATCAATAATCTCTTTCATCATCTTTAAACTTTGCCTTATGTTTCCTAGAAAGCAACCTTTCTTGTGAGGAATTATTTTGTGAAAAGCTGGGAAAGAACTGTCAGAATTTTCTCAAGATTTAGTGTGCAGTGTGTAAAGACTCAATACTTGTTATAAAGATATTCAAGAGAGCTATTCCACTTTAATTCCTCAACCATACCATATCACCTGGGTAATGGGTTCTCTTAATAATATCACAGTAGATATCTTTAAATTTTCACTTCATTTTGATTATTAAATTATCCTTACAGTTTTGGTTTTCAAGATTTATGCAGTGCAATATAAAGCATAAGTTCCATATTAGAGTCAAAGCTGCAAGTATAAATTGGATGAGTGTCTGCTTCAGTGGGACTAAGGAAGAGAAAAACAGGATGGATACAAGAATCTATTTTAAAAAATCAATTTCATGATGATTTCTAACAATGATTAATAGACCATAATTTTAAAAACAAGGCTTTGCTATGTCTTAATAAATTTTAACATAGTTTAAAGCATAACTGAAAGTTTCAGCCTCAGAAAATGTAATGATCTATGATTATATTGATATGGTTTAGTTGTTTCATTCACTCTAAATCTCATGTTAAAATGTGATCCCCAATGTTGGAGGTGGGGCTTGATGGGAGGTGTTTGGATTGTGGTAATATAAGGTAAAAACATTTGATACCAATAACTTACATCTGATAGCATACTCTTAGAATAACCCTGTACGGCAGAAACATCTGAGTATGTGTTCTGAGGTAGGAAATTTGGAGGTGGCCAATATGGAAATTTGTTTCTTTTTTTTTTTTTTTTTTTTTTTTGAGACGGAGTTTTGCTGTTGTTGGCCAGACCAGAGTGCAATGGCACAATCTCGGCTCACCGCAACCTCCGCCTCCTGGGTTCAAGCAATTCTCCTGCCTCAGCCTCCTGAGTAGCTGGGACTACAGGCAGGCACCATCATGCCCAGCTAATTTTTGTAATTTTAGTAGAGACGAGGTTTCACCTTGTTGACCAGGATGGTCTCGATCTCTTGACCTCATGATCCACCCCCCTCGGCCTCCCCAAGTGCTGGGATTATAGGCGTGAGCCACCGCGCCCGGCCGGAAATTTGTTTCTTGTGTATAAGAAACATTTGAGCCCCTGTCCCATCTCTTGGAACACAGCCAATAGAGGATATTGGGGCAGTGAGTTTTGCATTGGATAGAATTGCCAGGTGAATATCGTTATCAGCCCACTGACACTGGATGGTAGGAAGGTGGATATCTTGTCGGGAGCACGGCCACTGGATCATTTTACTAGTCTAGCCTGCCACCACTGGACTCTCTCCCCTGTAAGTCCATAATAAAACCTCATAGCTCATCCATCAAAAAGTGGGCAAATGATATAAACAGACACTTCTCAAAAGAGCCCCCTTTCCAGGGGAGTGAATGGTTCTGTCTTGCTGGGGTTCCAGGTGTCACTAGGGTATGAAAAAAAAAGAACCCAAAACTCCTGCAGCTACCTTGGTGTCTCCTCAAACAGCTGCCCCGTTTCGTGCTTGAAGCCAGGGACCAGATGTTGTAGGCACACAAGAGAATCCCCTAGTCTGTGGATTGCAAAAATCGTGGGAAATGCGTAGTATCTAGGCCAGATAACACAGTCTCTCAAGGCTTCTTTTGGCTGGGAAAGGGAGGCTCCTGCTCCTTGTGCTTTCTGGGTGAGGAGACAACCACCCTGCTTCTGCTTATCCTCCGTGGGCTGCACCTACTGCTTAATGAGTCCGAGTGAGATAAACAGGATACCTCAGTTGGAAATGCAGAAATCACCTGCCTTCCAAACACACCTACTTTTCAATCCTCAGTGTTCAATTGTGGAGATAAGCTCTGGGTTCCAGAAATCCATAATAGGTAGGATACAGATTTTAGTAGAAATGTTCTCTTCCTGAAGATGGAAATCGATTTGTTTTATATTCTGAGATAGTTCACATAGGGTTGGGGGACAAACTGACCAGAAAATAATTTTGTTTCCTTC
This sequence comes from Sapajus apella, assembly GCF_009761245.1. NCBI lineage: Eukaryota > Metazoa > Chordata > Mammalia > Primates > Cebidae > Sapajus > Sapajus apella. The sequence goes on from NW_022436990.1 coordinate 666,879, forward strand.
ATGTATGTGTCTTTCCTTTCTTTTGTTGCATAGCATGGCATATTATAAGGTTATTTCCGCTTTAGAATGCAGGAAACTGCAGGAAGCAGAATAATCACGTTAGAGTCAAGACATTAAGTCAGATCTCTAAGCTAAACGAGAAAGATAGCATAATATCCTGACTTTATCACCGTGGTGGTACTTGCATATTTTTTAATACATGATATTTCTAGGAGCATTCTTAAATATTTGAGAGGTTTTCATTCACATTTTAGGATGTCCATAAGGATAATTCTTTATATTCTTTTATTTTTTCCTTTTAATTGAATAAATCACAATGCCGTTCTAATATTTTCCAACTATTTTACTCTACAATATAAAATATGAAACGTTTGTTTTTTTACCATTCGACCAGACAATTCTGGAATGATTGACATTTTTCTTAATCCTTCAGGAGGCATTTAGTTTAACCGAAATATTTTAATTTGTTCTTATTTTTCACCAAAGATTTGTTTAGTAGTTAAGCTTGCAAAGTTCACCAATGCAAGCTGAATGTGATATGAAGAGTCAAGTGATTCTCAATTTAGGGCAATTTGTTCTCAAATAATACAAACAGTCAGAGCATGTCATGTATAAGTGGATACAAAAAAATGACCTCAGATGGTGAAAAATATTTCATTTTTCAGGAACTGACAAAAGAAATCTCCAATGCACACTGGCAATGAATTCCATAGGTAGATGGAACAAAATTCCACTGAGCACTATTGTGCATACAGTATGAAAAATAGATTCACCACACAGAGTTGTGATATGTCAATGAAAGAAATGTCCTCTAAAACATCATTGTACAAAGCATGATTCACAGACTAGAAATATAGGTATCAGTTGGGAGTGTGTTAGAAATTCAGAATCTTATGCCTAACCTGAAACTTACCGCGTCAGAATCTGGATTTGTTAACGTTCAATCTTCTACTTAAAAAAAAAAAAAACACATTCCAGCACACATGATTTCATTCATAGTTTTAGATGAAACTCTAACTTAGTGCACCTCTTTAGCCAGGGATTCTTTCCAGTAATTTGGAAATGAATATTTGTTTTGAGTCTCCTATAAGAAGCCAAAGCTACATATTATTAATTTCTATAACTGATTAATTTCTATAATTTTTATGGAAAATTTTCTACAAAAATTGATGTTTAATTTTTGTGGAAATGTTATACAGTACATATGTATACATTGTTATATTCAGTTTATAATGCATATTATCAAAGATAGTGCCAATAATAAATATGACCATTTTAAGTTGCATGGCAATACTTTGTGACTGACAGAAAAATAATGAATGAAATACATTGATGAAAGTTAGATTTGGTCTTTTTGGTCTATCTATGATCAGTGAGTATAGCAAAGTTTCAAAACTAGAAACAAATACAATGAACAACAGCCAGGAAGAAAGATAAGAAAATGCTCCTAAAAACATTGGTATGCATTGTAATAGCTTTTTTGAAATAGTGGTCTAGGAACCAGTGCATCCGAGCTATTTTAGTTAACTGTGATAAATACAAAGATTCTGTCTTCACCACTAAGCCTACCGAAGCAGTCTTTGGGTGTAGAGTCCCTGAATTCTGCATTTTACTTCCTCTGGTGATTTACATGCATATTAAATTTGTCAATCATTAATTCAATTTAAATAAAACATAGATTTATAAAATCTATATTGTATATTGTATTATGGTTAACTTAACCTATATCCCCTTTATTAATAGTTGATTGAAAAAGAATTAATATTCTCAGGCAAGTAACTATTCAAATATGTCTATAAAAATTCTTAAAATACCACTTCAACAGACACTATAAGAGACTATCTAGTGACATTTTCCCTTTACATAAATTCTGGTTCTTTCTACTGTTTTTGCTTTATGAACTTTATGAGAATATACTGTTCTGTGAGTTCCTACCGGGAGAAGAGAGTAAATTGACCAAGTTCCTTCCTTTTTATAGTAGTTACTGTTTCACAACTATATCCTCAATTTGGGTGAACACTGCAGGAAAGTTTCAGGGATGCACTACTCCTCTTAGACCAAATAGGTTTTAGAACTGCCACTTAAAAGGAGGAGAATAAACCTATGGAAACTTGGTTTTAGTTCCAACATTTTTGTCAATTAATGTAACATTGAGGAATATCATTTAACTCCTCTCAGCCCAATTTGAAACATAAAACAGCTAGACTAGAATATTCCTAATGTTCTTTCCATTTCTAGAAGTCCATAATTCCAAAAAAAATATATTTAAACCTTAATTTTAACAAATATTATTTTAAAGAAACTAATAACAGTAACTCAATAGGAATTATTTCCTACAGTTTGTAAACAGTTCACTACAGAAGACTATTTTATGATAATTTATATTAAAAATTTATGATACAGACTTTTACAGATAACTCTCTTTGAGCAACATATTTACATCCAATTAATTATTTGGCTACATCACTAGTGGAAGTTTTTCTGCAACCAAAAATGTCAGATTCTCCCAATAGCAACATCTTCCGCAGTTTATAGGGAGCACAAATTTGCAACCTCACAACTATACACCCCTGAAATGTGGATTGTGTTTCTTTATCTTTTAATGGTTATGTATGCATTCAAGTTAAGCATCCCTCCAATAATCTGGATCTATAGCTATTCTGAGTATAACATTTTAGCAAACTCCTTTCCGAATTCTTTAATTTTAGTTTTCCAAGTATTTTGCAAAATATGGTCAGTGGTCAGACACAGTTGTGTTGGAGTCACTGTAATTACAATTGATGTTAAATCAGGCTAGAATATGTTGGCTTCACTATTGAGGCTGTTCACTACATATCTTGTAATAAATCATATTTCAGTGTTACAGTTGATCTGAAAAGTGTTTAGAACACAACAATGTGTTTTCCTTTAAGCCCTACAGAATGTCACCTCCTGGACCTCTTTTGTCTCATCTCTTACCATAGTCCCCATCGTACATCTGCCCAACCACCACTAACTCCTTGTGTTTCCTTGAAAATGCAGCACTTGGTCTTCCTTAGTCATATTTTCATAGTTTCCATTGTCTGTAACGGTATTTTCCCAGATTGCCTAACTTGCTGTTTAAGACACCATGTATGCAGTGAAAAGGGAACACTTCTACAGTGCTGGTAGGAATGCAAACTAGTACAACCACTATGAAAAACAGTGTGGAAATTCCTTAAAAAAACAGAAATTAGAACTAGCATTTGATCCAGCAATCCCACTACTGGGTATAAATTGTGATATATATATATCACATTGTGTGTGTGTGTGTATGGAGTGGTACTCAGCCATAAAAATGAATGAATTGTTGGCATTTGCAGCAACCTGGATGGAATTGGAGACGATTATTCTAAGTTAAGTAACTCAGGAATGGAAAACCTAACATCGTATGTTCTCATTCATATGTGGGAGCTAAGCTTTGAGAAAGCAAAGGCATAAGAATGATACAATGAATTTTGGGGACTTGGAGGGAAAGGATAGGATAAAAGACTACAAATTGGGGTCAGTGTATACTGCTTGGGTGATGGGAGTACCAAATCTCACAAATCACCGCTAGATAACTTACTCATGTAACCAAATACCACATGTTCCCCAAACACTTGCAGAAATAAAAAAAAAATTAAAAAAAGAGACACCAGTATGATTTGAATTTGTGTTTCTGCCCAAACCTCAGGTTGAATTTTAAACCCCAGTGTTGGAGGAGGGACTTAGTATGAGGTGATTGGTAAAAGGGGTGGAATTTTCCCTTGCTGTACTCATAGTGAATTCTCATGAAATTAGTTGTTCAAACATTTGTAGCAGTTCCCTTTTCTCTCTCTTACTCCTTCTCTGACCATGTAAGACATGCTTGCTTTCCCTTCGCCTTCCCCCATAATTGTAAGTTTTCTGAGGTCTCCCAAGCTGTGCCTCCTGTGCAGCCTGCAGAACTGTGAGTGAACTAAACCTCTTTTTAAAATGTATATATAAATTACCCAGTCTCGAGTATTTCTTTATAGCAATGAGGGAACAAACTAATACAGACACCTGGTGATTTTTATGTTGAAACATTTTTTAAATGAAAAGTAACTGTGATGGGCTGAAGTGGGACTCCACAAAAATGTAGTATTTTGAAGTTCTAACTTTGAATACTGAGACTGCTTTTATAGATAGTATTCGTAAAAAGATAAAATTAAGTTAAAATGAGATCATCAGGTCCTTAGGGTGGGTCCTAATCCAATCTGAATGGCATCTTTTTAAGAAGAGAGAATTTGGACACAGATAAACAGAAGGATGACGATGTGAAGACACAGGAAGAAGAAGAGGAGAGTTCTCAGAAGAAACTAACCTTGTTGACATCTTGATCTTGGATTTCTAGCCTCCAGAGCTCTGAAAGAATACATTTGTTATTTAGTTAATCTTGTCTATCATACTTCCTTGCAGCAGTCCTAGCGAACTAATATGATAATATACGTAATAAAGTAGAAAGATTATAAACAGAAAATTTGATGACTTTTTACAAAATGAACACATCTGTTTAAAAGGCACCCAAAAAAAGAAATAGAATATACCAAGAATCCTGTAAACCCCACTCATACCTCGTTTTATTCTCTAGGTAGCCACTATCCTGTTATCTAACAGAATTAATTCATTTTGCCAGTTTTTAAAAATTTTATGTACATTATATCACAGGAAATTTACACATTGGTGCCTGGCTCATTTCCTTCACCATTATGATTATTCATACCATTATGTGTATTTATATTTCTTCATTTTATTCTTGTATAGTAAATATTCCCTTGAGTGCATATCACAAAAGTTATATACCCATTGTGCTGTTGAGTAACCTTTAGGTAGTTTCTAGTTTTTCACTGCTGCAATAGCATGAACAAGTTAAATAACATTCTTATGCATGTCCTTGGTGAAAATATGTATTTATTTCAGTTGCATATATACTTACAAGTGAAAGTTCTAGATCACAGAAATGCACCTTTTCAGCTCTTATATGCAATTTCAGCTTTCCAAAATGTATGTATCAATTAACACAACCTTACTAGAATATGGATGTTTCAGTTACTTTGTACCTTAACTGACATTTGCTATTCATAGTTTTATTTACTTTAGTCATTCTGATGGATATGTAGGCATATGTCATTGTATGTTATTTACCTAACACTTTTTCCATATGTTTATTGAACATTTAAATAGTCTTTTTATAAAGTTTTTGTTGAAAGCTTTAGTCTATTTTTTATTTGGTAGCCTTTTGCTATTTTGGTAGTGAGGGTTTGTTTTCTGTTTTTGCTCATTGCTTTTTAGGAGTTCTTTAAATTATTGGATGAGTCATGTGTCAGATAATCAATCATATTGCTAATTTATTTTGATATTCACTGTCGTGCCTTTGATTTTAAACATATAGTAAAGTTGCAATATGAATGTTTCAAAGAATATTTGTAAACCTTTTACCTAACTTTTGCTATTATTAATATTTTTCCACTTTTTCTTTATCGTTTTCTCTGATATTTCAGTGTTTGCTTCCTAAGATTATGTGTACGTTTAACATTATGAATACTATTGTCAAAACTGTGATTAGTATCTCAATTTGGAAATAAGTTGATATATTTTATAGTTTTTTAGATTTCTTCTTCAGTTCAAAGATACTCTGAAATCATCTACTATTTAGTGATCATATTTTAAAATCTTTAAAAAATATGAACACTAATTTGTCTTTTATGATGTTGATATTTAGAAGATTGCTTTTACTTTGGTAAAAATAGAACATTTCTCACTCAGGATTTTTATATCTGATGTTTACTTATGTTTAAATTCAAGTTATGTATTCTCAGGGTGAGTGTTATATGAGTGATTGTACATACTTCTCAGAATGCCACATCCGGAGGCACATAATGTCCAGATGCCCCTCTCATTGATGATTGAGGTGTCCTCATTCAGTAATGGTGCTGTTCAATTTTTCCAGTATATTATTAATGTATTTTCTGATATAAATACAATTTGTAAAGTATACATTAAGAGCATAAATTATTCTTGTCCTCATCAATATTTTTGCATAGAATTAGTATTTATTAATTATCCTTGCTGGAACAAATTTTTATCATTTTAATGGACAAAACAGAATGATTTTCCAACTACATGACTCACTGTACTTTTACCAGTTGGCATTCAGTATTCTACTAAGCAAGAGCACCTTTATTAATGCAGTCATTCATTTATTTTTATTATCACATATGGTGTTCCCAAGTTTGAATATTTTATATCTTAATTAACTATATAGTCAAACTGTCCCAGATTTGGCAATGAGATTTTATTCAATTTGGATCCTGTGTTTTGGTGAAATGTCCTCATCACTTTATAATATAGGTGTATTCTCTGGCATGACATGATCCTTCTTGTTAATCTCAAACCTATCCTTCTCTTGTTTCTGAGAGTCATTCCTCAAAGGCGTTGTTGTACCTTTTAGTGATCTATTGACTAAGATTCAGTCTAAATATAAAGACACATAGTTGCAAAATGTGTTTATACACTGATATCTTCAATTCTAAATCATTTTCATTGGTTCTATCTTACCATTTCATTTTCATACTGATAACAGTGAGAACCCTTTGACAAATATACTTCACCTTCAACATCAATATATTTGCTCAATATATACTCATAATTGTTTAAAAGTTGCTTTGCTTATACTACAATTAAGAAAAAATATATTAAAAATAATTAAAAGTTTGTTTTTTTTTTTTCCTCCTATACTCCCTTCCCTGTCAATCCCTCCAGTATTGGTATTTATTTGAAATGTTATTGTAATTGATTGGTTTTATTTTATTTTGAGTTTTCTTCTCCTATCATTTCTTATTTAGTTTTATTTTTTGAATATTTAGAGCAGTAATGTGCTTCCAAAGGCAAAGTTACACAGTTATACTCAGAAGTATGTCACTCTGTCAAACTTTTCTTCTATCCTAATTCACCACTCAATTTTTTAGGTTAGTAAATTTATTGTTTTTTGCTTTACTTTAATTATTTTGGTAAACCTGCCATGTAACTTAAACAATTGTATAAGAAACATAAAAACAACTCTTTTAAAAAGTGGGAAAAGGACATGAACAGTCACTTCTCAAAAGAAGATGTACATGAGGCCAACATATGAAAGAAAGCTCATTATCACTAATCATTAGAGAAATGCAAATCAAAACCACAATGAGATATCAGCTTATGCCAGTCAGAATGACTGTTATAAAAAAATCAAAAAACAATAGATGCTGGCGAGGTTGCAAAGAAAAATATATGCTTTTACACTCTTAGTGGGTGTGTAAATTAGTTTAACCCTTGTGGAAGACAGTTTGATGATACCTCAAGTTCTAGAGACAGAAATACCATTTGACCCAGCAACTTATTTACTGGGTATATGCCCAAAGAAATACAAATCATTATATTGTAAAGATACATGAATGCTTATGTTCATTGCAGTCCTATTCACAGAAGCAAAGACCTAGAATCAACCTAAATGCCCATCAATGATTGACAGGGTAAAGAAAATGTGGTACATATAGTTTTCATATATGTGGTACATATATCAACATGTGGTACATTTTGATGTTGACATGAAGTATATTGAACATGAAGCTTCTCACTCTGAGGGAGAAAGAAGGTATCAATATGAAAATGAAAATGGTTAGATAAAACCAATGACAATGGATCATAATTGAACGGGATACAATGTAGCCATAAAAAGAAACAAGATCATATTATTTGCAGGGACACTCATGGAGTTGGAAGACATTATTCTCAGCAAACTAGCACAGGAACAGAAAATCAAACACCACATGTTTTCACTTGTAAGTGGGAGCTGAATGCTTAAAAACACATTGACACATTGTGGGGGGCAACACGCTCTGGGGTCTGTTGGAGGGCATTGAGGGGATGGAGAGCATCAGTTAGAATAGCTAATGGATGCTGAGCTTAATATGTAGGTGATGGGAAGAGCTGTGCGGCAAAACACCATGACACATGTTTACCTATGTAACAAACTTGCACGTTTTGCACACGTACCCCTGAACTTAATATAAAAGTTAAAGATAGAAAACAGAGCAAGTCACACCAGGAAGCCCAACCTGTCCCCACAGTCACTTTATCTCTCTGTCTCTCTCTGTCTTTCTGTCTCTCTGTCTTTCTCTCTCTCTCTCTCTCTCTCTTTTCTCTTTTTCTGGCACTGGTGTCTCTAGACATAGGTTCATGCATTGTTTAGAGGACTGACTTACAACTGGCCTTGGAGAAGCAACAGTTAAGCCTCATAAATGTGTCCCATTCTTTCCCCATGTGCCTGCCTTTTGCCAAACTCTGAATGGAGCAGTGTTCCCTAAAGTTAGCTACACTGGCGACCTGTTCCAAAAGCAACTTAACAAACTGTTAAAAACGCCTATTTCTAGACCTTATTAAGCAATTAGAATGTCTTGCAGTTGGACATAAAATATGTACTTCTTAAAGTTTCTCAAGAGTACATTGACGTTGAGAAGCCCTGCAAGAGACCACAACAAAATATTTTTCATTAGGGATATAATCACGTTTTACTCTATAGCAATGTATGATGGCAAATATTTCCCTGCAGTTTCACCAACAAAGTCTGTTTGAATTTTTGCAAATATTTGACTAATTATATCTAATTGCTATTTTAAAGAATTTCCCTTACTCTGTTGAAATTGAAAATTTTCCGATGTTTAGGAGACACTTTTATATACCTGAATTGTCTATGTGTATCCGTCCATTCTCATGCCACTGTGAAGTAATACCCGAGACTGGGTAAATTATAAAGAAAAGAGGTTTAATTGACTCACAAGTCCACATGACTGGGGAGGCCTTAGAAAACTTACAATCATGGTGGAAGGCACCTCTTTACCAGGTGGTAAGAGAGAGAATGAGTGCTAGCAGGGGAAATGTCAGTTGCCTGTAAAACCATCAGACCTCATGAGACTCACTTATTATCATGAGAGCCCCATGGGGGAACCTGCCCTCATGATTTCATTACCTCAATCTGGTCCTGCTCTTGGCATGTAAGGATTATGGGGACTACAATTCATTGTGTGATTTGGATGAGAAAAAACCATATCATTTTGATCCAACTCCTCCCAAATCTCATGCCCTCACATTTCAAAACATAGTTATGCTCTTCCAACAGTCCCTGGAAGTCTAAACTAACTAATTCCAGCATTAATCCAAATATCCAAGTGGAAAAGTGCCAAGTCTCATCTGAGACAAGGCAAGTCCCTGTTATCCATGAGCTTGTAAAATCAAAAACAAGATAGTTATTTCCTAGATAAAATGGAGGTATGGACATTGGGTAAATACACCCATTCTAAAAGGGAAAAATTTACCAAAACAAAGGAGCTACAGGCCCCACACAAGTCTAAAATCCAATAAGGCAGTCATTAAACCTAAAGTTCCAAAATATTCTGTTTTGACTACTTGTCTCACATCCACGTAACGTGGATACGAGAGGTGGGCTCCCATGGTCGTGGGTAGCTCTGCTTCTGTGGCTTTGTAGGGTAAAACTCCTGTCCTGGCTGCTTTCATGAGCTGGCATTCAGTGTCTGCAGCTTTTATAGGTGCCTGGTGCAAACTGTCTGTGTATCTATTATTCTGGGATGTGGAGGACAGTGGCCCTGTTATCACAGCTCTAGTAGGGAGTATCCTAATGGTGACTCTGTGTGGGGGTTCCAATCCCATATTTCCCTTCTGCACTGCCCAAAAAAAATTGTTGTAATTTCTTTGCTTACATTTCGTAAAAATTGGTTTTGAAGATACCTATTCCTGACAGAGAGATCTTAATAACAATTTATTTTTTAATCTGTATGACCATTCAGATTTCTTATTTCTTCTTGTCAACATTTTGGTAAATTGTTTTTTAAATAAATATTACAATGTAGCTATTAACATTTTTATCATAGTTAATTGGTCATTTTACTCTTGGGACTTCTACAAATTTTCTCTAAAATGTATAATTATGGCTCTCAACTAGCCTAACTCTTTTTATGTATGAATTGAATTTTTGTATTTTTGTACAGATCTCAGTTTCAACTTCTTGCCTGGTGTGTGCAGTCTTCATTCTTCCATCCTTCTGTGTGTGGTAAACCCCTTTGGTTAATTTCCTCCTTTCGCCTCCTCATGGTTGCTTTAGCTTTAGCCCAGCATTCTGGTGTTCAGTGCTTTCTTCGTTACTAAGTCTTCTCCTATTTTTCTTGTAATCTGAGAACATTATTGTAAACGTTGTGCATATTACCAACTATTTACAGCTTTTTGAAACAGACACATTTTATTTTTATTTAAAGTATTTATATAAAATTATATATACCTTTATACAAATGATATATTTATATACACATTAAAATGGAGAATGATATACAAAAAACTTAATAGTATGAATTTGTAAGTAAATATGAAGATTAGCATATTATTTGATATATACTTGATATTATTTGATATACTTATTTGATATTATACTTCTACATTATTTAAATTTCTTTATAAACAGATATACTTATTGGCATTGTAATATATCAATTTAATTTTTAATTATTTAAAGTGTTAAATTTACTCAAACAAAATAAAAAATTAATATTACTTTAAATTTTAGATACAATTAATACAGGAATACAATTTTATGTGATGAAATTATAAACATATTGAAGATGAAATTTGTGAACACTCCAACTTGAAGAAAATATTTTAATCACTCTTTATAAAATAATGATAGTTGAAAAGGAATATAAAGATCATCAATTACAGTGCATCCAAAACTATGATTCATAGCATTTCAGAAATTATCACAGAGATTAGCAAAGGACAGGACTATGGTTATTTGTCTGTCTCCCTTTTAATTAGCACAGTGCAATTTAATCCTTTTCTTCCTAGAATTATATTATATTCCACTTGAAGAATATAATAATATAATCTACAAGATTGTAGCTAAACTGGAAAAACATTTATTTAGAACATTGTTAGAATATATCATTTTTCTCCTTGAATTTATGCTTCAATTCCACTTCATCCACAGGATCTGTCCCAACGTGACACTTATTCCTGAAAATATATCTTCTCATATTTTCTGAAACAACGCTATGGATATACTTAAATATTTCATGTATTTTATATTGTTGAACTCATAAATATAATTTTTAAAATTTTATGTAAGTTTAGTAATCATAATAATTATAAGTTCACAATTGATCAAAATAGAAGTAAAACAAATGTGGATAGCTTATAAATATGTATATTTCGTATTAGAGGTTCCTCATTTAATGAAACAGATATAGTAGTTTTTTCTCATGGCTTATATGTTGGAATGACAATTTCCAAGTATTATAATGTGAAATCACTGAAAAACTTTTTACATAAATAAACTGTATTTAAACAAAGTAACGTTTCACAGCAAACTCACAATATTTTAAACTTCTGATTTATATGCCAAAAATCACAAGGTGATTAGTCATCAGAAATCATTTTAACAATCCATCAACTGACAACTAGATTAAATCTTCTTCAATTACATTGGAAACAATGCACTAAAAAAAAAAAAAAGAAAACCTCTCTTCCATATTGATTTGTTTAATGTCACCAAACAGTCATTAAAGTAAAATTTCACTAAACAGACATTAAAGTAAAATTAAACACCAGGATTTAGACTTGTCTTTTTATTGCATTCCTGTGGTGCTTAAAGTGAGAGAAAGTGATAATAAAAGAGCACCATTTACATATACGTGTGTGTGTTTGCAAGCGTGTATGAGAATCTTTAAAAATTAGATCCATGTTTTCAGCATCATAAAAATTCACTGTTGGAGTGACTCTAATTCATTGATTACTCTTACCATTCAGAAAGAGATTTTGTTTACTTTTGTTTTCTCATGAATACATATTTTCCTTCCATAATTCTAATTAGGTTTTAGAGTTTTTGTGTATGAATTCCCCACCTTCCCTATACATACATACGCACATACACATCCCTCTATCACATCCAGTTCCAAACAGTATTTTGTAATTAAGAAGACTTTCACTTTTATGTGGGAATGTGGTTTAGCCCATTATTTCTAAGATTTTTATGATCAGCCATTTCTGTTTCAGAGTTGCCACAGTTACAAACAGAGTTTTCTCCTAGGAGTTCACTGTTAATATCTGCTTTTCCTAAGTGCTGAAAACACCTTTATGCATAAGGTTTCAGTTCAAATGTATAACTGGGTACATTAAAACTAAAGTAATCTTGTTATTAAGAATTATTTTATTTTATTCTTGGCATCAAAGATGGAATTATGTTATGCATAATTATGCATTTGTGTCTAAATGCATATCTGGGATATATATCTGGGATGTATGATATTCCCAGATATATTTCAGATATATCTGGTTATAAATGAATAACAGATATAAATGAAACACTACATGACTCAAATACTTTACATTACAAATGAGAAAATAAACGAAAGAAAAACTCATTGCAAAATGAAATCTACTATAGCTCCTTATGAGTGAGAAATGGTTAAATTATTTGTAAAAATAACTGCAATTATCCTTTTACCTTCATTTGCAGTTTCTCCCATGAAAAATTGTTGCCTAATTCCAAATTCTTTGAACTGGGCTTCAGTCTTCTCCTTTGGAATGTAGTGACTACCGTATGAGTAAGATGAGGGTAGCCTGTTGGAGAACAAACGAGTTATAAATGATAAAGTGATTGTAGGCATTGTAGAGAACCCCAAATAATCTAGCAGCTGACTACCTATGGATAATAGCCCAGTTGAAGTCAGACAAGTGAAACTGAGTGGAACGCAAACTGCCAAACTATTTAATGGTAGGATTAATTTGTTATTTTAATACAGTAAGTTTTCGCCAAGCTTATTATGCAGTATTATCAATGGCAATAAATACGTGAAAGAGAGGAGACTGATTGTTTCACTGACCTTGTTTTAACACATAGACCTTGCTAAACAGAGGTCAGAAAGAAAAAAGTTCACACAGGCTACTACTGTGCATGTAGAAGAATTAAATATGACCCTTTTGGCCAAAGATTAATTTCACACAATAAAAAAGTTAATCATTTAATTAATTTATTCCAATTTATTAATCACATTATTAATTTATAAATTGAAATAAGCTAATTAATTCAGTATAATGAACAAGTTTTTAAAGATTTAGAAACTATGTAAAAAATAACAACAAGAAATGACAAGAAATAAAATACAATAAAATCTAAAGAGGGAGAAAGAACAGTTGCAGATACCAAGACAAATAAGCAGGAAGCATTCTGGAAGAAGGCCATAAAAACACCTTATACAACAGTAATTTTATTTCTGAAAACAGAAATTTTATATTATAAAAATGTAACTTATAAAAGCATACTGACAATTTGTTAATAATGTTATTAAAAATGAGCTCACTAGATAATAAATGAGGCTTTGCAAAAAAGATTGCAGTATATCATGAGTGTCTTTTAACAATGAGAAATAAAAACAAAATAGGTGAAACAGTGTTTCAATTAGGTATGCTTCTAACATAATTATAATATTGTTCTGAAAATTCTAGTTGATTTTATTAGACAAGATAATAGGGAATATAAATACTGTAAAGAAATAGATAACATGATTATTTTCAGAAAATATAAAAATATTTAGAAACACTATGGTTTCAACAAAGATTCTGTAAGCAGTACACATTTCAATAAGACAATTACACAAAATTCATATAAGATTTTTAATATGTATACAAATACATACAAAATTTTAAATATGTTAAAATCTTATGACACTATCAAGTGACTTTAGACAGACCCTCTTCTATTTGCTTAAAACTCATATATCTTGTAATAGCTACTCTTAAAATTCCCAATTTTCAGGTGAATAAACTGAGGCTCATGAAATTTAAATGAGCTATCACCAAATAACTATTAGTGGCTACAAGATTACAACCCCAAGCAGATTAATTCTAGAATCTGTCTTTAAACTTCTTCCTATACTCTCCTTTGATCCTAATCACAGGAGTAACACAAAATGTGAAATACTAAGGCCAAACTAGTTTTCTAGGATTCATTAAGAAAAACATAAAATTATGAAAATAAAATAAGAAACATGGAAGTGGTGGATCATATCATTTTGAATTTTCCATTTGTATAATTAGCACAGTGCCAAGTACATGCTAAGAACTTAATAAAATATAGTGAATACATAAACTAATGTTATTTTGTATATTGGAGTGATTTGCAAGAAAACAAACATTTCCATTTCCTCTGGGTAGGGTGTTAAATTTGAATAACTTTTTGTAGGAAAATTGGTATTAATGATTACAGTTAAAAATATATATACTTATTGACCAGAAAATTCTTTTACCATTTATTCTACACAAATAGTTTATAAATGCAGACATGTTTTTGGCAGCAAAGTATTGAAAACTTGATAAATCATGCCTAAAAAACTAGGGATTTATATATTTCTCAGATAATTGGACATAGGCAATATTTAGTGTTGATAAATTAGTTCATAGTGCAAACAGTTTAAAGATTCTCTCTCATTCTTTTCTGACATCATTAGTATCTTGTATTTTTCTCTTTGCCTATGTTTTTCATGATTTCAGTATGCCCAACTCATCAACTCATCTGCACATGTAAAGTCTGCATTCCAGATGGGAAGAAGGAGAATGGATAAGCAGCACACCTAATGCATCTATCAGAAAATAAAGTATCTTATTGAAAATCTGCCTGACAGATTTTATGTTAAGTCTGATGTTTAGAATGCAGTTACTTTAATTGCAAGAGAAGATCGAAAAGTGCTTATCTGATATTAAGCATTTATTCAGTGATGTTTCCCACACTCTCATCATTGCTGAAATATATATATGCAAACCAACTAGTCATGTACAATCAATATGATAATAAAAGAAAAAGCTAGAAAAACATCTAAATGATTACCAATAAGACATTATTCAATTATCCTATCACATGTACTGGAAAGGAAAGAGAGATAAGATTTGCCCCTTGTCAAGCATTTTAGATTTTGCTTGAACTGTCAAAGTGATCATATCTCTAGTTATTGTGGTGGTAGAAAAGCTAAAACTAGGTGAAAATTGTAAAATATTAAAATATATAAAATAAAATATCATATTAGTTATGTTTTAAAACACATTTTTTAGCAAAACTGAAGACATTCACATTTTAGCTCTTAAGAGTATAAGCATTAAAATGATCTAAGGATTTGTGTTCCAATGTAGTCTAGGCTTTGGTGTACTACCAAAGAACTGAGTGTTACTAGCTGCTAAACATAGGATGCTGATGTAATTAATGAAGTAACAATCAACATACTTTTTTTCTGTCTTCATCTTCCTTATCCCCAGAACTTTTTCTTTCTTCGTTTCTGTTAGCTAAGTTTTCTAGGTTAACATGCGCGCCTGTCTGCATATTTTCCTCTCCCAGTTTTGATCAGCAGTATTTATCACATCTATATTTATGAACCAAACAGAACAAAGAGATATGTAACATTCTATTGCTACTATTTTAAAAAATTAAAGCTTTTCTTCTCGTGTATAAATATTTCAACCCATACTTAACTAGTCATAGAATGATAGATGCCTTAGTCCATATCTCAGCAACATAAAAATGATGGTAATCTGAGTCATAGTCCATTAGATCTGATTTATGTATCTCATTAAATATAGCTATAGCAGTATTTTTTTTTTACTGCAAAGAACAGTTAATAGTAAACAAATTTACTTTGAAGAAATTTAGATTCTCTATAAATAACACTTCTATGATATTTCAGCACTTCTGCTTCAGTAATGCTAATTAGCAGATCAAATCATGTTATGTGTTGAAATCGCTAACAAACAACTTGTTTAGCATTCTTTGTCACAAGTTAAAGCAATGCAAATAAGTTATAAAGAAATGCAAATAAGTTATAAAGAAATGCAAATAAGTTATAAAAAGCTGTTAAAATCTCATTAAAATTCTGAAATCAAATAAGCCTAAGTTTGAGAAAAATATAATACAAATATATCTGAAATGCAACTTTTCTGTATTTTTTAATGAAAAATATGATCCTTACTAGAGTCATACAAATAATGCTGCAGGTTTATTATTATTATTATTATTATTATTATTATTATACTTTAAGTTCTGGGACATGTGGAGAATGTGTAGGTTTGTTACATAGGTATACATGTGCCATCGTGGTTTGCTGCACCCATCAATCTGTCATCTAGGTGTTTCTCCTAATGCTATTCCACCCCTGGCCCCCCAACCCCCAGACAGTCTCCAGTGTGTGATGTTCCCCTCCCAGATATATCCCAGATATATGATATTCATTTATATATGTTTCAGTACCAGTACCATGCTGTTTTGGTTACAGTAACCTTGTAGTATAGTTTGAAGTCAGGTAGTATGATGCTTGAGATGATGGGGTATTCTAAATATACAATCATGTCATCTGCAAACAGAGATAATTTGACTTCCTTTTTTCCTATTTGAATATTCTTTATTTATTTCTCTTGCCTAATTGCCCTGGCCAGAACTTCCAATACTATGTAGAATAGGAGTGGTGAGAGAGAGCATCCTTGTCATGTGCCAGTTTTCAAAGGGAATGCTTCCAGCTTTTGACCATTCAGTATGATATTGACTGTGAGTTACTCATAATTCCTATAATAAGTTCCTATAATTTTGAGATATGTTCCATCAATATCTAGTTTATTAAGTGTTTTAGCATGAAGGAGTGTTGAATTTTATTGAAGGCCTTTTGTGCTTCTATTGAGATAATTATGTGGTTATCACAGGTTCTGTTTATGTGATGCATTACGTTTATTGACTTGCGTGTCTTGAACCAGGCTTGCATCCCAGGGATGAAGCTGACTTGATCGTGGTGGTTAAGCTTTTTAATGTGCTGCTGGATTCGGTTTGCCAGTATTTAATTGAGGATTTTTGCATCAATGTTCATCAGGGCTATTGGTCTGAAACTTCCTTTTCTTGTTTCTCTGCCAGGTTTTGCAATCAAGATGATACTGGCCTCATAAAAGTAGTTAGGGATGAGTCCCTCTTTTGCTATTGTTTGGAATAATTTCAGAAGTAATGATAGCAGCTTCTCTTTATACATCTGGTAGAATTCGGCTCTAAATCTGTCTGGTCCTGAGCTTTTTTTGGTTGGTAGGCAATTAATTACTGCCTCAATTTCAGAACTTGTTATTGTTCTATTCAGGAATTCAACTTCTTCCTGATTTAATCTTGGAAGAGTGTATATGTCCAGGAATTTATCAATTTCTTCTAGATTTTCTAGTTTATTTGCATAGATGTGTTTATAGTATTTTCTTATGGTGGTTTGTATTTCTGTGGAATCAGTGGTGATATCCCCTTTATAATTTTTCATTGTATCTATTTGATTCTTCTTTCTTTTTGTCTTCATTAGTCTGGCTAGCAGTCTATCTATTTTGTTAATCTTTTCAAAAAACAAGCTCCTGGATTCACTGGTTTTCTGAAGGATTTTTCTTATCTCTATCTCCTTCAGTTCTGCTCTGATCCTAGTTATATCTTGTCTTTTCCTAGATTTTGAATTTGTTTTCTCTTGTTATGATTTTCATTTCCTGAGGAGTGTTTTATTTTCAATTATGTGGTTGCTTTTAGAATAACTGCTATGTGGTATTGAGAAGAATGTGTATTCTGTTGATTTGCAGTAGAGATTTCTGCAGATGTATATTAGGTCTGCTTAGTCCAGAGATGAGTTCAAGTCCTGAATATCCTTGTTAATTTTCTGTCTCATTGATCTATCTAATATTGACAGTGGGTGTTAAAGTCTCCCACTATTATTGTGTGGGAGTCTAAGTCTCTTTCTAGGTGTCTAAGAACTTGCTTCATGATTCTGGGTGTTCCTGTATCAGATAGGCATGTATTTAGGATAGTTAGCTCTTATTGTTGTATTGATTCCTTTACCATTATGTAATGCCTTCTTTGTCTTCTTTGATCTTCGTTGGTTAAAGGTCTGTTTTATCAGACAATGTGCTTGGTAAATCTTCTTCCATCCCTATATTTTGAGCCTATGTGTTTCTTTGCACATGAAATTTTACAAGGAATTTTTAGTTGCACTAAAATCATACTTACCTAATATGATAGCCATTGTCTTATGGTTCAAAAATACGTATTGTCTTTAATTTTTTTGGAGGGAGAGTACTTTATTTCACTACTCTTTGGATGTTGCATTTGGTAAAATGACTCACTTTGAATAAAATAATGTTAGGAATATGACACATGAATATATCTTAACAGAGGCTATATGTTCTTGCATTGATCAGCTTGTTTTCTCTTGTGCTCCTGTGCACAGATATAAAAGTTTCATGTCTCAGATAGGGTGTGCTTTTTTTTCTTTATCCCTGAAATGTTGAGATACATGGAACATTTTTAGGGCAAATACACAGTGTGGATATAAGTTTAACTGATCACTGTAGAATCTGCTAGAGTCAAGCAGAGATACAGCTGAACCATTTTATGAACACAAAGTAAGTGGTTATGCTCTTAAGCCACTTATTTTCCAGGTTGTTCATTATCTATCATTGCTAAAGCAAAAAGATAACATAGACAAATGATTTGCATGCCAGGTTGGTAAATAAGGAAAACATTATGCATGATCAACATAGTTCTTCAAATTTCTTCTTTCACTAAGAAAACACGTTTAAGTTAGTTTTATGTAAAGATCCTTGTAATATATTCACATGTATATATATACAGATATACATATGTATGTTTATTTATATAAATGTATATTCTAAAAGTATATAAAAATATTTATTTGTAAACTATAAATTTATAGTGCTGCATTTTAAACATCAGTGGTGTTCAACCAACAGTAGAAACTAGAAGTAATAAACACTGAAAGAAGAACATGGCTTTTGTCTCATGATAACTCTTGGGCATGTGTTTGTTTAGTAGGAGTGCCTCCCTAATACAATGATTATAGTCCTCTTTTTCATTATCTTGTGATTTTGGTTGAATATGCATATAAGGACTTTCCTGAATAACTCTGCAACTAATATGAGATCAGTACATATGTACCTATTTTTTCATTGTGTTTTGAAATTTTTAATTACTTTAAATTTCATATGAAGCCCAAAAAGAGATGACATAGCCAAGATAATCCTAAGCAAAAAGAACCAACCTAGAGGCATCACACTACCTGATGTCAAACTATATTACAAGGGTACAGTAACCAAAAGAGCATGGTAATAGTACCAAAACAGATATACAGACCAATGGAACAGAACAGAGGCCTCAGAAATAACACCACACATCTGCAACCATCTGATCTTTGACAGACTGACAAAAACAAGCAATGGGGAAAGGATTCCCTGTTTAATAAATGGTATTGGGAAAACTGGCTAGCCATATGCAGAAAGCTGAAGCTGGATTCCTTCCTTACACCTTATACAAAAGTTAACTCAAGATGGATCAAGATGGAAGACCTAGAACCACGAAAACCCTAGAAGAGAACCTAGGAAATATCATTTAGTACGTAGGCATGGGCAAAGACTTTATGAGTAAAACACAAAAAAGCAATGGTAACAAAAGCAAAAGTAGACAAATGTGATCTAATTAAAGAGTTTCTGCACAGCAAAAGAAACTGTCATCAGAGTGAACAGGCAACCTACAGGATGGGAGAAAAATTTTGCAATGTATCCATTGGACAAAGTGCTAATGTCCAGAATCTACAAAGAACTTAAACAAATTTACAAGAAAAAAATCAAAAAGTGGGCAAAGGATATGAACAGACACTTCTCAAAAGAAGATATGTATGCAGCCAACAAACATGTGGGAAAAAAAAGCTGACCATCACTGGTTATTAGAGAATCACAAATCAAAACCACATTGAGATACCATCTCATGCCAGTTAGAATGGTGGTCATTAAAAAGTCAGGAATCAACAGATGCTGGAAAGAATGTGGAGAAATAGGAATGCTTTTACACTGTTGGTGAAAGTTTAAATTAGTTCAACCATTGTTGAAGACAGTGTGGCGATTCTTCAAGGATCTAGAACTAGAAATACCCTTTGTTGGAACAGTCTCATTCCTGGGTATATACACAAAGGATTGTAAATCATTCTGTTATAAAGACACATGCACATATATGTTTATTGCAGCACTGTTCACAATAGAAAAGATTTGGAACCAATCAAAATGCCCACAAATGATAGACTAGATAAAGAAAATGTGGCACATATACACCATGGAATCCTATGCAGCTGTAATAAATGTTGAGTTTATGTCTTTTGCAAGGGACATGGATGAAGCTGGAAATAACATCATTCTCGGTAAACTAACACAAGAATGGAAAAACCAAACATTACATATTCTCACTCATAAGTGGGAGTTGAACAATGAGAACATATGCATATGAGGAGGGAAACATTATACATTGGTGCTTGTTGGGGAGTGAGGGGCTAAAGGACGGATAGCATTAGGAGAAATATTTAAGGTAGATGATGAGTTGGTGGGTGCAGCAATCCTCTATGGCATGTGTTTACCTATGTAACAAACCTGCATTTTCTGCACATGTAACCCCAGAACTTTAAATATTATATATATATGCATACTTAATCTTACAATAATAGTGTTATAATTGGTATAACTGCAACAAATTATATCCAATTCCAGTGAAATTTTGGATTTATTTGTAATTTTTTTTCTGATATGCATGATCTATTTTCTGGTAAGTACCTTTCCCTCTTCACATAATTTCAATGGCTGGTTTCTTCATGTATTCCTTCATTCATTTATTCACTTTGAAAATGGAGAATTTGTGTAATCTAGTGAAACAACCACTATAGTTAAGAACACTCACGACATCTGAATATTTGTAGATTTTCATATCATTGATGATTATTTGAGAATAATAGTTATTGAATTGTAATTTTAAAACTTGTATCAATAAATAAAACCATGACTACATAATAGATTATGGACATATTTGGTTTAATTAAAAAGAACAAAACATTAAAAATGGACATACAAACATTCGTTCACCTGAGAAGTATTTATTGAGTGTCCATATATGCTAGAAATATTTTAGTAAACAGAATGTCTTTATGTTACTTAAATTCAAGTGATGAAGAAAAAATTAATTATATATGCAATGTATATATAGTTATATATATTTAAATATATGTGTGTGTGTATATATATATATATATATATATATATATATATAGTTGAAGAATAGTTAGTGATCCTGAACATATGTAAGGAACACGCAAGATAGCAAACATAAAATAATGACTAAGTGACATGGAGGACCACATTAAATGGTTAGAACATCTATTCATTGAAGTTTAGATGTAAAGAAGACAGGGAATGAAAATAAAGCCGTACCTAAAGAAATAATAACTAAATTTAAGACTATGAAAATATTAGTCCAAATACATTGTGCAAAAGTGCAGCAAGATAAGTAAACATACATTTATATACTTATTATTGAAGTTTAGTGGGAAAAGATGGTCTATTTGATTTTTTTGGCAAGAAATTGGTTGTTAATTAAGAAAAAATGAAACTGAATCTCTATACATTTTATCACATAGTCTGAGATGAATATAAGAAGTGAATATAAAAGGCATAGTTCTAAAATTTAGATGAAAATGTAATATTTATATAATATCTTAATGACACAAAAAAATTGAGTAAAAAATCAGCAAGAGGGATGTACGGAATTAATTTCTAGGTCTCAGACATAGCCTGGAGATGTTTGAACTCTAGCCAAAAGTGAGAGTGAAGATCCTTGGTGATCACTGGAGGTATTCAGTGAAAAACACAGGCTTTGATATTGTGTTTGAGATGACTTCAAAGTTGATATACAACAGAGATATGTTAACGCAGAATTATAATAGAAAAAGTTTTGGATGAAGTATTAATTTAGAAGTATCTGTGCATATATGTAATTTAAATATAAATCACTAGCTAAAATCACTTAAAATAAAGATAATTAGAGAAGAAAATGTCTGTAGCCAAAGCTCTTGTGCACTAAAATACATAGAGTTTCTGTAGGGTGAGGAATTAATGAAAGAAAACTGAGGGAAATCAGAGGTTTTTATGGGTAAAAAGTACAAGAAGGTGGTGGATTGGAATTCTGAAGAGAAAGAAAAAGATACCTAGCAATCATCTCAGAAAATAGATAGTAAAAAAAGATTAAAAAACTGACAGTTCCCCTTATCTATGCCAGTCAATATGAATTGGACCTTAAAAAAAAAATTACAAGGCTGCATAAGACCTTTGACTTAAATATCAAGTGTCAAACTTACTTATATTTGATGATAGATACAGTGAGGAAGGCAAAGCAATAATTGAGCATGTTAGAAGCTACATAATTTATTACATATATTACAGTTTAATTTTGTAAACATAATACTTTATTACTGATGGCACTTAACTATATTTATTTATCATCTGGAACTTTGTAAAGCAGCCAATTACTCACAGAGACCGATTCTGTGTATTATTATATAACTTTTTTTGTTGTAATATAACTTCATAAAATGGAACAGGTGATTCAGATTGTCAACTTACTCACTAGCACAAAATTTTTTCCCTTGTTGGTGCTAATAATAACACAATGACTCTCCTAAGCAGACAGATTTTTACAAACTTGTTTATTTCTTCTATTTTTAAAGGATGCTACAAAAACTATTGTCTCTTACCTGAAAAATCCTTTAGGAAAAGTCATCTGGAGATAAATAATTTAATTTTAGAGTCTAAAGAACCATTTTTTTTTCACTTTTCTTTACATGCAGATATTGTTCACTCTCTCAAGGGTCCCTTTATCTTGGGTTATTGGAACAATAACCAAAATATATAAAATAAGATATAACCTTCAATTTTCTTTGTGGTCACCTACACTTACTTGAAATGTTCGTCACATTCAAAGACCCATGAGAGGGCCTTGAACTAAGCATGAAGAAAGTTATTTAGTTTCATTCATTATAGTGTTTCATTCAGTGTATCTAAGATATTAGCTTTATAGCATTTATGACATTTTTCCTGTTTTAAAGCTGCTTAGAAATATTATCTAACACTTAAAACATAAAAAGGGAAGAGTATTATATATAGGCCACTTAAAATGAAAACAATCTATTTTCAGGCTTCTTGCATATGTAAAAGTAAAATGTTAGACACCATGTGCACACAATCTTTTTGGGAGAAAGAATATTGCTAAACAATTTCTGGAGCAAAGAGGGTCATAATAAGGTTTCAAGTTGATAGGGCATATATAAAATGGATGCTTAGAGGAACATTTAAAACTTTAGATATTTTTATTAGAAAGAAAAAAGCGAAAAATGACATGAATTTTTACAAAGCTGAAAATGTTAAAGTGCATATAACTGGGTATAAGAAGTAAATAAAGAAAAAAAAAGTAAATAAAGAAAACAAGAAAAATAAATAGAAAGTAGACAACTATAAATACTCACTAAAGTAAAAATTTGTTTTTGAAATAATTACTAAAAATAATAAAACTCTACCAGGATTGTTCAATTAAAAACATACATCTATTAACAACAGCAGAAATAAAATATGTAAACATGTACAAATTTTTTGTAATGAATGAGATTATAAGAAGTTTTTATAGACAACTTTCTAGCAATATTTGATAATTTAAATAGAATAGATCATTTTTGAAAGACAATAAAGTAAGAATGAATACAAGACTTAAATACCTCAATATGCCTGAAAGAAATTGAAATTATAAACCTTTCTGCAATAAAAAAATTCTATATGTAGATGATCTTGCTGGTGAATTTTGTCAAAGATGTGAAAAGAAATAACACAGATCCAACACAAAAACCTCTCCGAGAGAGAAGGGGACAATTTGTATGAGATTCACATGAATCTTATTTCAAGTCATGACAAGCATCCTTAATATAATATTAGCTGTATGAATTCATTTACATATAAAGAATAATATACTGTAAAAAAATAATACTTTTACAATGATTACCGTATTTATAACATTCAAAAACTGTTTAATCAATACAACACATTATTATAGAATAAAGGAGGAATAAAGGAAGAATGACTATATCATGACACACAGAATAACAGCCCATAAAATTTTCATATCCACTTATGATCAAACTAATCAAATGTGTTTATAAAAATATAAAATATTACATTTAAAAGTGAAATTGGAGGCATCACTGATGAATTCTAGAAAACATTTAAAGAAGTATTAATATCAATAGTTAATGAAGTCTTCCAGAAAAAAAGAGGGGAGGAAAGCATCCAAACTCAAGGTCTGTATTATCTTTTAGCAGACCCACACCAGATATCACAAGAGAGAAAAACACATTGGAAAAAAAAAAAAAAAAACTACAGAAAAATAATCCTCACGAATATAGAGAAGAAAATTCTTTTTTTATTGTACTTTAGTTTCTGGGGTACATGTGCAGATCATGCAGGATTGTTGCATAGGTGCATACATGACAATATGGTTTGCTGCTTCCAGCCCCCACGTCACATATATATGGCATTTCTCTCCATGTTGTCCCTCCCCAACCTCCTCAACTCCCTCCTGTCCCTCCCCTGCCCCTACAACAGACCCAGTGTATGATGCTTCCCTCCCTATGTCCATGTGTTCTCATTGTTCAACACCTACCTATGAGGGAGAACATAGCGGTGTTTGATTTTCTGTTCTTGTGTCAGTTTGCTGAGAATGATGGTTTCCAGATTCATCCATGTCTCTACAAAGGACACATACTAATCATTTTTTATGGCTGCATAGTATTTCATGGTGTGTATGTGCTGCATTTTCCTTGTCCAGCCTATCATCAATGGGCATTTAGGTTCATTCCAGGTCTTTGCTATTGTAAACAGTGCTGCAATGAACATTTGTGTGCATGTGTCCTTATAATAGAACTATTTATAATCCTTTGGGTATATAACCAGTAATGGGATTGCTGGGTCAAATGGAATTTCTATTTCTAGGCCCTTGAGGAATCGCCACACTGTCTTCCACAATGGTTGAACTAATTTACACTCCCATCAACAGTGTAAAAGTGTTCCTGTTTCTCCACATCCTCTCCAGCATCTGTTGTCTCCAGATTTTTTAATGATCCCCATTCTAACTGGCGTAAGATGGTATCTCAATGTAGTTTTGATTTGCATTTCTCTAATGACCAGTGATGATGAGCATTTTTTCATATGTTTGTTGGCCTCATGTATATCTTCTTTTGAAAAGTGTCTGTTCATACCCTTTGCCCACTTTTGAATAGTTTTTTTTTTTTTTTTTTTTTATACCTGTTTTAGTTCTTTCTAAATTCTGGATATTAGGCCTTTGTCAGATGAGTAGATTGCAAACATTTTTTCCCATTCTATTGGTTGCTGGTTCACTCTAATGATTGTTTATTTTGCTGTACAGAAGCTCTGTAGTTTAGTTAGATCCCATTTGTCTATTATGGCTTTTGCTGCCAATGCTTTTGGTGTTTTAGTAATGAAGTCCTTGCCTGTGCCTATGTCCTTAATGTCCTTAAAGCCTTTGCCAGTGCCTATGTACTTTGCCGAGGTTTTCTTCTAGGGTTTTTATCATGTTAGGTCTTATGTTTAAGTCTTTAATCCATCTGGAGTTAATTTTAGTGTAAGGAGTCAGTAAGAGGTTCCAGTTTCTGCTTTCTGCACATAATAGACAGTTTTTCAACACCATTTATTAAACAGGGAATCCTTTCCCCATTGCTTGTTTTTGTCAGGTTTGTCAAAGACCCAATGTCTGTAGACATGTGGCATTGCCTCTGAGGCCTCTGTTCTGTTCCATTGGTCTATATCTCTGTTTTCATACCAGTACCATGCTGTTTTGATTAGTGTAGCCTTGTAGTACAATTTGAAGTCAGGTAGCCTGATGCCTCCAGCTTTGTTCTTTTTATTTAGAATTGTCTTGCCTATGCAGGCTCTCTTTTGATTCCATATGAAGTTTAAGGTGTTTTTTCCCAGCTCTGTGAAGAATGTCATTGGTGCTTGATGGGGATAGTGTTGAATCTATAAATTACTTTGGGCAGTATGGCCATTTTCACAATATTGATTCTTCCTAATCGTGAGCAGGGAATTTTTTTTTATCTGTTTGTGTCCTCTCTTATTTCCTTGATCAGTGCTTTGTAGTTCTCCTTGACGAGGTCCTTTACATACTTTATTAGTTTTATTCCTACTTATTTTATTCTCTTTGTAGCAATTGTGAATGGCAGTTCGTTCTTGATTTGGCTCTCTTTAAGTCAGTTATTGGTGTATAAGAATGCTTGTGACTTCTGCACATTTATTTTGTATCTTGAGACTTTGCTGAAGTTGCTCATCAGTTTCAGGAGATTTTGGTCTGAGACCAGGGGGTCTTCTAAATATATATATATATATATATATATATATATATATATATATATACACACATATATTTTCTTTACTTGCAATCATGTCATCTGCAAATAGAGACAATTTGACTTCCTCCGTTCCTAGCTGAATATGCTTTGTTTCTTTTTCTTGCCTGATTGTTCTGGCTAGAACATCCAATACTATATTGAATAGGAGTGGTGAGAAAGCGCATCCTTGCCTAGTGCCAGATTTCAAAGGGTATGCTTCCAATTTTTGCCCATTTAGTATGATATTGGCTATGGGTTTGTTGTAAATAGCTTTTATTATTTGGAGATACGTTCCATCGATGCCTAGTTTATTGAGAGCTTTTAGCATAAAGGGCTGTTGAATTTTGTTGAAGACTTTCTCTGCATCTGTTGAGATAATCATGTGGTTTTTGTCATTCATTCTGTGTATGTGGTGGATTACATTTACAGAGTTGTGTATGTTGAACCAGTCTTGCATCACCAGGATGAAGGCTACTTGATTGAAATCGATAAGCTTTTTGATGTGCTGCTGCAATTGGTTTGCCAGTATTTTATTGAAAATTTTTGCATCTATATTCATCATGATATTGGCCTGAAGTTTTCCTCTTTTATTGAGTCTCTGCTGGATTTTGGTATCAGGATGATGTTGGTCTCATAAAATGATTTGGGAAGAATTCCCTCTTACTTGTATCGTTTGGAATAGTTTCAGAAGGTGTAGTACCAGCTCCTCTTTGTATGTCTGGTAGAATTCTACTGTGAACCAATCTGGACCTGGACTTTTTTTGGTTGGTGGGCTATTAATTGCTGCCTCAACTTTAGACCTTGTGATTGGTCTATTTGGGATTTAAACTTCTTCCTGGTTTGGCTTGGGAGGGTGCAAGTGTCCAGAAGTTGATCCATTTCTTTCATGTTTTCTGGTTTATGTGCATAGAGTTGTTTGTAGTATTCTTTGATGGTAGTTTGCATTTCTGTGGAATCAGTGGTGGTATCCCTTTTATAGTTTTTTATTGCATCTATTTGATTCTTCTCTCTTTTCTTTTTTATTAATCTCACTAGTGATCTATCTATTTTGTTGATGTCTTCAAAAAGTCAGCTCCTGGATTTATTTATTTTTTGAAGGCTTTTTTTGTGTGTGTCTCTATCCCCTTCATTTCTGCTGTGATCTTAGCTATTTCTTGTCTTCTGCTAGCTTTTGAGTTTTTTTGATCTTGCTCCTTTAGCTCTTTCAATTTTGATGATAAGGTATCGATTTTAGATATTTCCTCACTTTTCATGTGGGATTTATTGCTATAAATTTCCCCCTAGACACTGTTTTAAATATGTCCCAGAGATTCTGGTATGTTGTGTCTTCATTCTTATTGGTTTCAAAGAGCATCTTTATTTCTGCCTTCATTTCCTTATTTATCCAGTCAACATTGAGGAGCCAGTTCAGTTTCCATGAAGTTATGCGGTTCTGAGTTAGTTTCTTAATCCTGAAATCTAATTTGATTGCTCTGTGGTCTGAGAGACTGGTTGTTATGATTTCCATTCTTTCGCATTTGCTGAGGAGTGATTTACTTCCAATTATGTGGTCAATTTTAGAGTAAGTGCAATGTGGTGCTGAGAAGAATGTATACTCTGTGGATTTGGGGTGGAGAGTTCTGTAGATGTCTATTAGGTTTGTTTGGTCCAGATCTGAGTTCAAGTCCTGTATATCCTTGTTAATCTTCTGTCTTGGTGATCTGTCTAATACTGACTGTGGAGTGTTAAAGTCTCCCATTATTATTATGTGTGTGGAGTGTTAAAGTCTCCCACTATTATTATGTGGGAGTCTAAGTCTCTTTGTATGTTGTTAAGAACTTGCTTTATGTACCTGGGTGCTCCTGTATTGGGTGTGTATATGTTTAGAATCCTTAGCTCTTCTTGTATCATTGATCCTTTTACCATTATGTAGTGCCCTTCTTTGTCTCTTTTGATCATTGTTGATTTAAAGTTCATTTTATCACAGACTAGGATTGCAACTCTTGCTTTTTTTTTGCTCTCCATTTGCTTTGTAAATCTTCCTCCATCCCTTTTTTTTTTTTTTTTTTTTTTTTGAGCCTATGTGTGTCCTTGCATGTGAGATGGGTTTCCTGGATACAGCACACTGATGGGTCTTGACTTTTTCTCCAATTTGCCAGTCTGTGTCTTTTGATTGGGGCATGTAGTCCATTTACATTTAAGGTAATATTGTTATGGGGAATTTGAAACTGCCAATTTGATGCTGGCTGTTTGTTTTGCCCGTTAGTTGACCCAGTTTCTTCATTGTGTCAATGCTCTTTACCATTTGGTACATTTTTGGAATGGCTGGTATAGGAGCTGAAAAACACAGCACAAGAACTTCGTGAAGCATACACAAGTTTCAATAGCTGAATCAACCAAGCAGAAGAAAGGATATCAGAAACTGAAGATCAAATTAATGAAATAAAACCAGAAGGCTAGATTAAAGAAAAAAGAGTGAAAAGAAACTAACAAAGCCTCCAAGATATGGGATTATGTGAAAAGACCTAATCTACATTTGATAGGTGTGCCTGAATGTGATGGAGAGAATAAATCCAAGCTGGAAAACACTTTTCAGGATATTATCCAGGAGAACTTCCCCAACCTAGCAAGGCAGGCCAAGCTTCAAGTCCAGGAAATTCAGAGAACACCACAAAGACATTCTTCAAGAGACTAACCCCAAGGCACTTAATCATCAGATTTACCAGGGTTGAAATAAAGAAAAAAAAATGCTAAGTGTGGCCAGAGAGAAAGGTCAAGTTACACACAAAGGGAAGCCCATCAGACTCACAGCAGTCTCTTGACAGAAACCCTACAAGCCAGAAGAGAGTGGGGTCAATATTCAACATCCTTAAAGAAAAGAACTTTCAACCCAGAGTTGCATATCCAGCCAAACTAAGCTTCATAAGTGAAGGATAAATAAAATCCTTTACAGATAAGTAGCTGCTAAGAGGTTTTGTCACCACCAGGCCTGCCTTACAAGAGCTCCTGAAAGAAGCACCAAACATTGAAAGGACAAAAAAAATCTTAACAAAAAACCGGAAAATAAATCCAGAAAAAACATGACCTGCTGAGGTGCTTGCTGAAGGCAAAGGGAATACAGACTGGGTACTAGAAGAAGGCAATCATCAATACCGGTTATGACTATATACCAAGTTGCAGAACTATATACCAAGTTGAGGACAACTGTAATTATAATGAGTATTTTATCCTTCTTTCATTAAAAACATATTTGTGCCTGTATACATTTGTACTAAAAAAATTCATTTTGTTTTATTTTTGCTTTATCATGTGATGTAAGATTTATTGACTTCATATCAGCTTTTAAGTATTGTTAACTTATGCAATAGGATTTGGGTTTGGGATTGGTGCATTTCCGGTTGCAAGAAAGATGATTGCATTATGTTAGGTATAATTATGACTTTATTATTGTCTTTATTTGAAGATTATGTATAATCTCAGGAGATGTATTTGGATTCAAGTTGACAAGGGCTGGATCTGTGGTGGTTAATACTGAGTGTCAACTTGGTTGGATTAGAAAATCATGGAGCAATTTAGAAGAAGAAGATGGAAAACCATCATAAGTCTCCTGTTGTGTAGGAGGCTGTTCCATTGCCAGGATCTTGACATTTGGACAGCTTCTTTCTAGCTCTTGTAAATGGCAGTTACCATACACAGTGGCTATCAGCTTTCACTAGCAACTCTCTCAGATTAACAGTGGAAAGGTAACTCCTCTTGAACTGCTTTCCATGGCATATTCGAGTGTGAACTTTTGTCAAGTTCCACTGATGTGGCACCACAGTGATATCTCTGTCTTTCAGTAAGTCATGGCTATGCCTATTCCAACAGTGTTTCAATCTTGGCATTGAAGAAGGTGCTCCTCCTTGAACACTCACTCTAAACCCTAGTTTAGTGGATGCTTTTTAAATCTACTGTTTCTATATTCTTTAACTTGCTTTTTATTCCTTAGTAAATTCATTACTACTCCATAATTCCCTGCTAAAATTTATAGTTGTTTATACTAAATTTTCTCTGTCCAAATTACTGTATGGTTTCTATTTTCTGATTGGACTATAGTAAGTTGCCTTAGTGCTTAATACCTCATAGGAGATCTACTAATATTAGTTAAATATGTAACTAATGATGAATGGGAAGTGCTCAGTACTTTTCAAAGCTACCAGCAGAGAAGGTACAGAAAAACAAAGCAAAAACAAAAGTTTTTGACATCATTTGGACTGGCTCATAAATGTTTTGGCCAATGCAGCATGTTGAACAGCTTTAGTAGCTATTTCTGAACAGAGCCAGGGAAAGCCAAGACTGATAGCGTCAATGCTACATAATGTTTCTTTTCAGCCCAGCTTGGCAGTAATGTCAGTTAATTTGTGAGCATAACAGCTACCAGTTCAAAACCTGGCATAAAAAGTTATACCTTGGGAAGGGTCATCTTTAGTTCTGTAACAGAAGCACTAATAAAATGCAATCACTGATACTGATCCAAGGGGAAAAAAGCTTATTTAACTACACCCAACAAATTATGTTTGAATAAGGTTTTATTGATTTCTTTCTATATTTTTCCCCATTTCAATGCTATTTGAAGTGCCATCTCACCACTGTTCAGAATTTTTGAAGCATACAACTATTGGCTTCAACTTCAAAACAGTTAACTAGATGCCTCCAGATACTTCCAAAGGAATTGAGTATGTTTGAAAACTTTTTGGCCTCAGACTCATAAAATGAGAGGGATTTCTAACTTTCCATAGTACTGCTTTGCTCTTCAGTGTCATTTTATAGCATAATATTTCTTGAAAGCTGTCTCTAAGTGTGTTGAAGAATGGGTGTTCTAGGTATATCCTGCCAGTTTGTTCATAAATATTTAATAATTTTTTAACTGAATTAGTATAGCAAGAAAGTTTAGCAAGAAAATTCAGTGTGAAACTAGTGTGCTGGGCATTTAAAACAAATGGAGATAAGGTCTTTTCAACATTTTAAAAACTGATAAGCCATATGGACAGTTAAAATTATATATCATAGAGTGAATCCAATATAATAAAGGAATAATTAATGTTGTTGAGCCCAGATTTTGCAGTGTTTTATTGCTTTTATTTCATATATTTTCTCTTAAATTTTCAGAATTTTGTCTGGTATATAAGTCGCAATTTTCTTGGAACAATGACAATAAAGATTTTTCATGATTTTGGGACATGAGTAAGAGTTAAACATGGGATATGGTGGCTAATAGTTAACAGTTTCTGAAAAGGAGTCTAAAAGAAAAAAAAGAAGGCTGTAAGAATGACGAGAAAAAGAGAGATCTTAGAATAAAGGAAAGAAGATAAAGCTATGAGAGAACAGGAAAAGAAAATAACTATGTATTTCAAAATGAAATATGACAACAATCCAAAAACATGGGGTGCACTTTGACTTTTTAAAATATTTTTATTACTTTTCAATTTTTGTGGAAACCTAATAGGTGTATAAATATATGATGTACATGATATGTTTTTATTACAGACATGTAATGAATAGTAATCACATCATGGAGAATGGGGGCTCTATCCCCTCAAGCATTTATTCTTTATGTTGCAAAAAATCCAACTATATTTTTTCAGTTATTTTAAAATGTATAATTAAATTATTTTTTACTATTGTCACTGCTACGCTATCAAATAGTTGATCTTATTCATTCTTTCAAGTTATTTTTGTGCCCTATTTAAAATTATCTAAAACCTGTGCATGCTTTTCTTTTTAAAGTTATAAACTTAGATACATGAAGAACTACCTAACATGCTTTCAAAACTTGTTGTTAAGTGCTTTATGCTATTTATTGAGTTGTCATTCACCTTAAAGTGAACTATCTGAAATATTTTCTTTCAACCAGAATTTAACTTTTTTTTCTGTGTCAACCAGAATTTACATGAATTCAAAGTAGAGGGCATTCTCATTACATATAGATCCTACATTAATATTTTAGAAAATCACTCAACTTGTTATTATTTGGTATATCCTTTTGAAAGTTAAGGAACATAAATTTGAAGTTTATTCTTACAGCTACATTACAGAAAAGAAGTAAACAAAGGGAAAGTGTCAGAAAAATATTATTCAGGATGGCAGAAATGACAACAGCCCTTTGGCCACTTGTATTTCTTTTTCTCCTACTTAAGCACCTTGGATGAGAAGGGTGAGAGTATTGTGGTCTGATTCTGATATATGTCTCTGTTTTGAAGATTTCACCATTCTGGGCTTGAGAGATTGAAGCTGAGAAGAGCAATTGCAGAGAGGGTTAATTTCATTTGCAGTCTATTTACGTCGTTTTGACAAGAAAGCTTCTATGTTTTCAATCTAGTTTCCTTTATTTATATCTTCTACTAGTGGCTTCAGGCCACAATGTTCATGAAGTTTCAAGCCATGTTGAGCTTTACCCTAGTTCCAACTTTCTGTAAGGACCTTTTTACAGAAGAGCAGGTATGTCTCAATAGGGCTCCAGCCGTGATCCACTGTAGATTATCTGTGCCTCACTGTTCCTGATGCAGCAGACCCTTGAGCATCCAGTCACCTAATGCTCTCATAAGAACCATGTCCATACATGATGCCCAAGTAACCACTTTCAACCCAGAATTGCATATGCAGCCAAACTAAGCTTCATAAGTGAAGGATAAATAAAATCCTTTACGGATAAGCAACTGCTAAGAGGTTTTGTCACCACCAGGCCTGCCTTGCAAGAGCTCCTGAAAGAAGCA
>NW_022436990.1:700093-757157 GCF_009761245.1 Sapajus apella
GACCTGCTGAGGTGCTTGCTGAAGGCAAAGGGAATACAAAGTGGGTACTAGAACCATGTCCATACATGATGCCCAAGTAACCTGCTTTGGAAGTACTCCTTTTGTTGTGTTTATCGGCCAGGCATGAGATCTCAGGCAAGCCCTCTATGAGAGAGTCCCTTGACATTTTGATTGTTCACAAAGATGTTATTGTTTTCAGTTCTCAATGCTCAGACTGTAAATGGCCACCAAGACAACTCAGAAACTTCTTGATGTTAGGATATACTATAAGACATCACAAGTTTTAAGGAAGAATAGATAGAGCTTCTGCCATTAGTTTTTTTCTCCACCTGTTTGGTCTTCTAACTCCATGATAGATTAAATAATTACTTTCATTACTCACATTTACATTTTCTAACCAAAACATTTTTTAAATCATAGCTGGTAACCATCCTACAAGATAACCCAATTGCCAGACTATTGTGTAGGCTGCTGGTGAGACTAGTGGTGACTGTTTCAAGATCTAACAACAATTCCTAGTCTAATTGTTAAGCTATGGTAGGTTAATTTGGTATAAATTGTGATGCCTATTCATGAGAAGACCCTCTTGAGAAGATTGCAACTATGCCGGTCAATACCAGCCTTCTGAGAAGAACATGTAAACAGTCAGACACATTTTCACTTACGAAACTCAGCAACCAGGCTCCATTTCACATTCTACAATTCTCTAACCTTGCAATAGTTCCTGCTACACTTTATCCTCCCGTGATGCCTTCCACACACTTTTTTGTTGTTGTTGTTGTTTTCATGGCAACATCTCTCCCGAATGCATGAGTTTAAACGTGTATTTTGTTTTTTAGTTTCTTTTTAGTTCGTATCTTAGACAAACATTAACCACTAAAAATGAACACTGTGAGTGGATGTTTAAATATGGAAAAGCAGTTACCTTCTGCCCATAGATCAAAGAGATCAGAGATACATAATTTAGCTTGACACCGATGATAAAATATGATTATATAATAATTATATAAGGGTTTAATGTAGAGTACTGGAAAGGATTTAGGAGTTGTTCATTTCAATTTGATCTCCATCTCCATAGAATCAACATTTAAGAGGTTGAGGAGTCATTCTAAGCCTTTCCATCCAACTTTTCAGGTTTATTTTATAAGAACCAAAGAGGATAAGTAACTCGCCCTTGAGTTACAAGCTAATTTTCTTGCCTCCCAGACTTTCTGCTACACTTCTTATCTCTCGACTTAATTACATTAT
Source organism: Sapajus apella (assembly GCF_009761245.1). NCBI lineage: Eukaryota > Metazoa > Chordata > Mammalia > Primates > Cebidae > Sapajus > Sapajus apella. Next base: position 701,342 of record NW_022436990.1, read on the forward strand.
CTCATCAAAGTCATAGCTTCTTTGCTTTAGTTTATAAGAAAACTGATTTGATTGTTATTGTTCCTTCTTTGAGTGTGTGATTCTGTGAACATTATTTCTTATTTTAATCCTTTCTTTGGTGCCTACTGGACATATCTTTATTAAGCATACTCTCTGATCACTCTCCTCTCATATGGAGAATAAGGAAAGATTAAAATTCAAGAAAAATACGCTAGGATCTATCCCAGCATAGCTCCTATTGTTCTAATGGCAATTTCCTAGGTTATGATTGTGGGATTTGCTATGGTCAACACCTTCCAAGTGCATGCAGGATAAGTACATTACTGCCTATAGTTTTATATGAGGGAATTCTTACTGACTTTTCTATATGACAGGATATCTTATTTTTATCATCTTCATTAGGCTGCTTTATTTATTTTTTCTTTTCCTCTGTCAATTTCTCCATGTTGGAGAAAAACTATTCTGGTTTTACATTGATAAATTTCCTCAGTTACATATTAAAACAACTCCCACCTTTTCTGTAGGCCTATTACAATATTCTTAGATTAGGCCTCACCAAATATCATTAAGAGCATCTTAGGAGAAGTAGATTCTTGAGTAGCTATTAAATAAATATAAGTTTTAAAGTGAAGAAGACAGCATTCTCTACTCTCCCACATATTCACATTATTTTTGTGTTAAGTAAAGATTATAAACTGTAGTAAAGTTTTATAGACTAGCAAAGTAAAACCTTACCACCTAAACCAAATGTTATTTCTAGACCAAGTGCTAACCAATAGGATTTTATGTATTTAAATTTTATTCTGGTAATATATTCATAAATATTATGCTTATTTATAAATTTGATAAGTTATAAAATGTTATCCTTGTAATGCATGAAAATAGTAAGCCCTAGGGAAAAGAGACTTATTCCTCCAGTTAGGAAAAGACTGAAAGACTTGCCTGCTTTCCCTTTCAAGGATGATAAGCCAACATTTATATAGATCATAGCACAATAGAATTTGAAGACAATAAAAATATTAGGAATTAGTAAAAACCCTAATTACTTGAAAAGAAAACAGAAACCAGGGAGATGAAGTAATAATATTATCAGTAAAATAGTATGGAGAATTAGCATTTATTGAACATATAATTATGTACTTAGCTTGAATTGTCTCATTTTATATACAAAACAATCTTGAGGTAAATCTGTTCTTATAAGTAATTTGGACACTAAAATAGTGAAAGAATTGGAAACTATGTTTTTATAATCTTAGCACAGTGTTATTTTGAACTTTGAAATATGATGTTGAACCCATCTACATCTTAATTATATATATTCTTGAAACACTAATTTTCTTCAGTTTCTATGGATTACATGGGGCTTTTTAAGCTAAATGTAAATAGCCAAATCATATTAAAACAAAAACATAATATATTAAAGAATTGATTTTCAAATGTGAAACCATAAATATATCTTGTTCCTAATGAATTTATTGGTAGAGACAGTTCCAACAATTCCTATCTGAGCTTACAGAAATTCTATCCTGTCCTCAGATCAAGCATAGCCACCTAAATTTCTGAGAAATATTCTAAAGTTTGTGACTCACCAGTAAGAAAAAGCTGTTAAAAAAATAAGTCCTTAAGATAGTTTTGACTGCTTCATAAACTTCATTGCAATGATATTTTAAGTAACCATGGCATAGTTTGGCAACTAGTGATTTTGGGGGTATGCAATACAGATAATTTTGGTTCAAGTCAATGAATTATAGTAATTGATTCATCCAAAAGATAAGCTATATTTTAAACCCCATAGTTAAACCTAATGTAGAATTCTGTAATGTGCTGAAAAATGAAAGATATCAGGTATACCTATAAAATAATATTACTAAAAATTCAAAGCAAAGCTTTTAGATTTCACTTAAGATCTGTTCATTTTAGTCCCTACTAAATCAAACCTACAATAAATTCTCGTTTTATAAAAGATAAGCATGTGATAAAAATGACAGAAAATATGATATACTTTGGAAAGTAAATAACATTGAAATAATTTAAACATTCTTCTCCTCAAAATTATTTGTTTAAATCTCCTGTAACTACTAGAGTATGATATTCATAGTGTCTTTGCACCACAGAGAGAGGAATGTGGGAAGGAAAAAGATATATGTGGGAGAGTGTACCTAAGTCAGATATAGTCTCTGCCCTTCATCAATTTGTGTTTAAAATAATGGGTTATAATTATGCAGTTGAAAATTATACAAGTTAAAGCAATACTTGTAATAAGAGATCTCTACTGTGATTTCAGAAATGTAGTGAAGAGAGAAAGTTCCCCTGTGCAACAGGTGCCTCACTCATGCATGTGGACATTTGTATGGCAAACATCTATCCAAGCTCCATGGATAGCTGATCCTTGGCCACTGCCTGAACTTAGGTATGTCTATACCGGCAGCAGTTATCGGCTATGGGAAGTTAGACCTGTGGAGAGAACTGAGCAGGTACTGGTACGGAACTCAGTTCAGAAAGTGGCCCGTGTGATCTAGCTTAAAGCAGGCCCGTGTGATCTTGACCCGGTTGACTCCTTGGACCCTAGTGGGGGTGATATTGGAAGGAACCATCCAAAGCACAGATGGAGCTCAGAGATAGTACTGGAAAGAGAACTCTAGCAAGGCATGAATTTCTAACAAGGCATGAATTTCAGATAGAAAAAGTTAGGTGACTACTAGGTGCTACATGATTCCTGACCAATGCCTTTGAAAAACTGTCAAATGATATGAATATTATGTAAACAACTAGAAAATAATGCTATACACTGAGCTGACATAAAATAATACTGGGAATATTTTCTTGCCCTCATGAAAAAAGTATATTGACTAGAAATGATAGAGGAGGAAGTTCATGTATTGTCATAAATATAAAACCAACCAGCTTCAGAGGGGGCGTGCAAATCACATTTAGTGGAATTCTGTCAAAATCAAGTGTTTGTTGTTTTAATTTGAAAGTAACTTTATAACACAAATGAGGGATCACTGATTAAAAGCTATTTTTTCTCATATTTTCAACAGCCATTCTTCCTCTTTTTTCATATACAATAGTTATCTACAATTAAATATATATGAGTATTAAAATATAGGTAATTATTTTATGAAACAATGAATATATTTGAAGAGTAGAAATAAAATTATCTTTAATGCCCATAAATTTTCAGTTAGCACATTATTTTTGGTTCTATTAAAATATCCTTAAAAATGGTTAATTAAAAAGCCATGGATACCTTAAACAATGGATTAAATATTTTTTCATTTTTATAGGAGCGTGAATAACTTCCAATTCCTAGAGATAGAGATACATATTAACTTAAATTTGGTTGAAAGGAAAGCCTCTGGTTTAAGTGCCTCCACAAGAAAATATGTTTAAGTGCAGTCAGGCGCAGTAGCTTATGCCTTAATCCCAGCACTTTGGGAAGCCAAGGTGGGTGGATTGCATAAGTCCAGGAGTTGGAGACCAGCCTGGACAACATGGCAAAAAAAAAATCTTTACTAAAAATACAAAACATTAGCCAGGTGTGTTAGCATGTGCCTGTAGTCCCAGCTACTTGGGAGACTGAAGTTGAAGGATTACCTGAGCCCAGGGAGGTTGAGGCTACAGTAAGCTGAAATTGTGCCACTGTACTTCAATCTGAGCGATAGGAATAAGAATCTGTCTCAAAAAAAAAAAAAAAAAAAACTTGAATATCTTTAACATATAAGTTCAAGTTTTGTACTTGAACTTATAAGTTAAAGTTATTTGTTTGATATCTGATAGCTATCTGCATAATCTGTACAGTTGAAAACAGCATAAGGGAAAATAATGCAGGAAAGTACTATGACTTTTCATTGAAAATATGAATTTTCCATCACTTCCTTTGAACTAGTTTTGTCATCCTGCTGATTTCCTTACCAAAATAAAGTTTTTACTTCTGCTCATATATTTGTGAAAGAAGTTATGTTTTTAAATGTCAAAATTTATACTTTGACACTGGGATTATATTAGACAAAATAATTTTAAAGAAAGACATTGAGGGTCAAACAAATCCTCGTGAATATTTAATCAACATTTTCTATATGTTTGATTGTTCCACAGACTGTGTATCATGAATAACAAACATTAATACATGTAATGTGTGTATTGTGGATATCCGCCATTGAAAATATTTTCTGATCAAGCCATTAGTAGTCATATTTTTGTTTTATTTATGTAATAAAATATTTTCACCATAGACTGTTTCTCCCTTTGCATCTCTCTCTCTCTCTCTCTCTCATCAATCAGTGGGGTCTGAGTCTAGGAATGGAAGGCAAAAATAAAACAAATGATAAATAATGAGGCTGTATCATAGAAGCACTTCAATTATAAAATGTATACAATTTAATCAATAAAGATAATGCTGACATGGTTTATGGAAAGCAAATTTTTCTAATTAGCATAATTTTTCTAATTCCCAATAATTTATTTTAGATATTCATTAGCATATGCAGTTGGAAGATCATCAGTATACTCCATAAACTTTCAGACTGGGAAGAAATTCCAGTTTGAAGACCAGAACTATATTCCATGCTTATGGAATTCCAAAAGTCTTCATGATTGTATAAACCGATTAATTTTAATAAATCTCTTGATAGATACATACATGTTAGACATAGATATATACATACACTGTGACATATAGATAGATATAAATAAAGATACAGTTATAACCTACTGGTTCTGTTTCTGTGTTTGAACCTGAGATTCAGAGGTTGGTATCAAAAGTGGTACCAGAAAAACAGAATGGCAAAAGATTTCCTCAATCAATTCTGGATTTTCTGTAATGCATTAGCTAATCTAATTCAATTTAAAGACACTATTTGCCCTATTTCCAGGGGGAAAAAAACACTAGTGTTTCATGGTAACACATTGAAAAAGTGTTACTAAAATTATCATTTTTTATACTTGTAGTGGTTAGAAGTATCCATGGAAGGCAAGGTCTACTTGACCAATATTTGTGAGCATAGAATGTTTCACTCAAAATAAGGAGTATAATGGAGTTTGTTGCTTGCTTTTAACTGTACTGGAAAAAGTGAAAAAACAATAGTGCACTATTAAAGTTATCATATTTTCTTTCTTTGTAAATGGTACTAAAAAATATTAATGTGTGAAGTTGTATATTTTATTATTATAAACTGTCAACAAAAAGTTTCTATCAAGAATGTCAATAGCAGTACTACGTTACTTTTCTATAGTATGCATAAAATATATATGTTTTGAAATCTTTGTCCTTTAAATAGGTGATTAAAAATAGAAAGTAAAACATTCTAGGCAGGTATATAAGTAGTTATTTAATTGACTGTATTATTCTGAATTTTGTTTTGGTATTTTTTTTCTTTAAGATATTTTAGTGATTTTCTTTTCTAATTTTCACTAAGTGTTTATTTCATGACAAATTTAATATTTTTAATTTTACATTTATTTTCTTAAAGTGAACCACCCCCTTCTCCCGCCGGCCAAATTGCATCACCTTCAGGCCTCCATAAAATTGAGATTCACTCCTTTCCCTTCTTCTATAGGGAAGAATGAGAACTAGAGAAACAGAATATGGTAAAGTTGAAAATCATGCATTAGATTGCCCGAGTTTCTGTCACTTCTTGGCTATGTGATGCTCAGGAGTCATCTACTTTCTCTGTGCTTGAGTTTCTTTAGCTGCAAGTTGAAGATAAAAATAAAAGTTATCTTGTCAAGCTATTACAAGAATTATGTGGATCACTTGGGACAAAAGTGCTTCACATATAAATACTATGCACATATTTGCTGGAATTCATGGCCAGCTGATGTTAAATTTCAACAGAAATCCTCTACAGAATACTTTATTTCTGTGAACTAAAATAAAGAACATTTTACAGATCTATGTCTAAGGTTTAAAAATAATCTAAGACATAGAAAATAAAATTCAGAAAATAAAAATACTGTATTTTTATTCAGGAATTCTGAGAAATCTCAAAAGAGCTATTTATGGGTTATTTTTTACATTTTCTGGTTTTTTTTTTTTAGTCTATGGAAATTCTAACAAGTTAGGGTAGAATTTCAAATATATTTATAAAACAAATTTAAAAATTTTACTTCAAACCAAAATAGTGAATCAGCACATCAACACCACTTTCTGCTAGTCCATGAAATACAATTTATATTATGTATTTTTTCAATTTAGCTGTGTGCTGTGCATGGGACATATCATTTGTTGCCAATTTCTCTGATCTGATATAAAGTACTTGTTCAGTTTTCAAGTAGTTATAGAACATGAAATTAAGGCTGAATAGTAAAAAAAAACTACTGCAAAGACATTGAGTTGTACTTAGTACATTAAGATAGAAGACATCTTGTTTTGAATAATTACAAGAAAATTACATGTTTCTTTGTAGAGTTAAAAAAAGCTTGAGGGAAAAATAAGCATTAAAACTACACAGATGAATAATTCAAATGATTTTTATGCTTCTAGCTTCTGGATATGTAAGTTATTTTTGAAAATTTACTTCAAATAAATTGAAAGTTATCTAAAACTAGATTACAAGCAAAATAACATTAATTTAGCAAATTAGAGCAATTAGAAAATGTCAGTTTGTGTAAAAATACTGGATTTACAATTCACAAAATTATTTCCTAAACTACATTTTTTTCTGGATGATTATAAAAATAGAATGACTTGAAATATTAAATATTAACATTGAATGTAAATAGATATAAAAGTTTTGTTAATAAGATATAAACTATAAGGTCAGTTGATAATATAATTAGATACATGTGTTGCTTTTGTGTGTGTGTGTGTGTGTGGAAGCCTTCTGTTTTTAGAGAATAGAACTCCTGATATAGGGGACTCCCTAATTTGGTATCATACAAATATCCTCTGGATTATAATTACATTCATCTGTTGTCCTGGTCCTATTCCTAACCACTTCATTCCCTCTCTTAAACTAGAATGTAATTACTTGAGAAATCTGCCAATATTCATAACACATAATTTTACAGTATACAAATTAATTTTGACATTTTCCCCGGAAAGAGATTTATTCATAATATAATACTTTTCAAACTTTGGCCTTCTTCCAAGTTTCTCCACTTTATGAATATGATTCTGTACTATATTATATGTGAATGGAAATCATTTTTAAATCTCTAAAATATTATAATAATATATTTATAATTAATATAACAAACTATTCTTAATTTTTCTCTTAATTAGGAAACAAGGGGCATTGTAAATTAATTTCTTTTTCTTTTTTACACAAAAATAATAGAAATATATTGCTCCTTTTAATGTACTTAGAAAAGATTAAATGCTCTTTAGAAGCGTAGGTAGATTCTTACACTGTGCATTTCAGTAAAAGAAAAACTATCATCAAGTTTACCAACCTCATTACTACTGTTTCTTTAATTACACTTTCAGATTTGGATTAAAGTTATATTGTTAATATATATTTATATATTAATATATAAATATTGTGGAAGATGGGCTTAAAGACAACTTTGCAGTTGTTATCACATAATTTCCAAATAATTATCTAAAAATAGTTAAATTACTTTGTACTTAAAATTATTAACATAATAGTTATGTTATAGTGTTTGTTTTGAATCTTTTAATTATTTTTAAAATTTCTGTAGGTACATAGTAGGTGTGTATATTATAGGGTAGATGAGATGTTTTGATACATTCATGCAATGTGAAATAAGCTGATTACAGAGAATGGAGTATCTACGCCCTCAAGCATTTATGTTCTTAGCTACAAACAATCCAATTAATGTTAAAATTATTTTAAAATGCACATTTAGGTTATTATTGACTATAGATACCCTATTGTGCTACAAAATACTAGGTCTTCTTTATTCTATTTTTTATACACATTAACCATCCCCACTTCTCCACGAGCCCCCAGCTAGCCTTTCTAGCCTCTGCTAAACATCCTTCTACTCTCTATGTCCATTAGATAAATTGTTTTAATTTTTAGATCTCACAAATTGAGAGAACATGTAATGTTTGACTTGCTGTTCCTGTCTTATTTCACTTAACATAATAATCTCCAGTTCCATTGATGTTGTTGCAAATGACTGGATCTCATTTTTTTTAATGGCTGAAGAGTACTTCACTGCACATTTCTACAACATTTTATTTCTCCATTCATCTGTTGGTGGACATTTAGGTTGCTTTCAAGTTAGCTGTTGTTAAGTGGTGCTGTAACAAATGTAAGAGCATAGGTATCATTTCCATATAGTGATTTCTTTTCTTTTGGGTGTATACCCAGCAGTGGAATTTCTGGATCACGTAGTAGCTCACTTTTAAGTTTTTTGAGGAACCTCCAAACTGTTCTCCATAATGGTTGTACTAATAACATTCCCACTGACAGTGTACAAGCGTTCCCTTTTTTCCACATTTTTTTCCAGCATTTGTTATTGCCTATCTTTTGAATAAAAGTCATTTTAACTGGGGTACAATTATATCTCGTTGTACTTTTGATTTGTATTTCTCTAATGATTAGTGAAATTAAGCACGTTTTCTTATGCCTGTTTGCTATTTGTATGTCTTCTTTTGAGAAATGTCTACTCAATCTTTTGCCCATTTTTAAAATCGGATTATTAGAGTTTTTTTCCTATGGCTTCTTTTAAGCTCCTTATATATTCCAGTTATTTATCCTTTGTGAAAGTAGTAGTTTGCAGATATTTTCTCCCATTCTGTAGGTTGTGTTTTCAGTTCATTGATTGTTTCCTTTGCTATGTAGAATCTTTTTAACTTAAGATGATTCCATTTGTTCATTTTTGCTTTTGTCACCTGTGCTTGCAGGGTATTTTTCAAAAAGCCTTTGCTCAGACCAATGTCCTGGAGATTTTTCTCAATGTTTACTTGTAGTTTTTCTTATAATTTGAGATTTTAGAATGAAGTCTTTAATCAATTTTAATTTTGTTTTTCTATGTGGCAAGAGATAGGAGTCTAGTTTAATTCTTTTGCAGGTGGGGAGATCCAAGATGGCCGTTTAGGAACAGCTCAGGATTGCAGCTCCCAGTGAAAGCGCAGAGGGTGAGTGGACGCCGCGTTTTTATTGCCCACAGACTAGGAAATTCCCAGGCAGAGGTGCTCCACGCTCGCCAGCGCGGCTGTTGTGGCCAGCGCAGCTGTGCTGGCCAGCGCCGGCCGGCGCCGACCAGCGCCGCTGCTCTGCCCCGCGCGGCTGCTTTGTCGGCGCCCTGGAGCCGCGGTTCTCCATACAAAATACACCAGTCCGGGTGCCCTTTTGGCTGGCGATTGGAGCCACGGGAAGTCGCCCATATGCTGGTTCAAAAAGAGGACTGAGCAGAGAACCAGGACAGTAGATTCCAGGGCAAAAAAAAAAAAAAAAAAAGAAAAAAAAGCGCCACAAACCTCAGTGCCGCTGTTTAAGCCAGCGCAGTGAGTGGCCGCAGGGGAAAACAAACAGACCCCGGCGCCTCTTCAACAGGCGACTGGAACACCAACTTAAAAAAGGCTCTGAGGCAGGGAGCCAGGCGATCAGGCTCGGCTGGCCCCACCCCCATAAAAGAACAGCAACCAGAAACTCTGGATTGAGAATTTCACAGCAAGCGCAGCTGAACCCGGGACAGTCCAGCTCTGTGGGGGAGGGGTGTCCGCCATTACCGAGGCAGCTCGCCGTTGCCAAGGCAACCCGCCATTGCTGAGGCAGCCCGCCGTTGCCAAGGCAACACGCCACAGCAGAGACTCCGCCCCAACAGAGGCGGGCCACCATCGCCAAAGCAGTTCTAACTACACCCATATAAACAGGACTGCAGGGAAGTTCACTCGGCAGCGGGGCGCAGCCCACAGCAGCTCAGCAAAGCTGCTATAGGCCGACAGTGACTAGGCTGCCTCCTTGCTGGGCTGGGCAGGTCTGAAGGAAAAAAAGAAAAAAAAAAGAAGGCAGCAGCATAACGGAAACTCATAAATAAAGCCCTAAATCCCTGGGACAGAGCACCTGGGAACAAAAAGCAGTTTATGAGTTCTGCTGCAGCAGACCTAAAAGTACCTGCCCAGCAGCTCTGAATGAACAACAACAGAGCTCACAGCTCACCATTTGAGCTCCTATAAAGAAAAGACCGTCTCCTCAAGCAGCTCCCTGACCCCTATATATCCAAAAAGACACCTCATAGAGGAGAGATCAGATTGACACTAGGCGGGTATCCTTCTGGGACAAAGATAGCAGAAGAAGAAAACTGGTAACAACCCTTGCTGTTCAACAGCTGCTGCAGGTGAACCCCAGGCAAGCAGGGCCTGGAGTGAACCTCAGCAGACCTACAGCAGAGGGGCCAGACTGTCAGAAGGAAAACCAAGAAGCAGAAATAACCTCATCATCAACAAACAGAACGTCAATCTGAAAGATTTGAGACCCAATCTGAAAGCCAGCAACTACAAAGTCGACAGGTGGATAAATCCTTAAGGATGGGAAGAAACCGGCGCAAAAAGGATGAAAACACCCGAAACCAAAACACCTCTCCTCCTAACAGGGATCACAACTCCTCGCCAGCAAGGGAACAAGGTTGGATGGAGAATGAGTGTGATGAAATGACAGAATCAGAATTCAGAAGGTGGGTAGTAAGAAACTTCTGTGAACTTAAAGAACATGTTCTAACCAAATGCAAAGAAACTAAGAACCTTGAAAAAAGATTTGACGAAATGCTAACAAGAATGGACAAAATAGAAAGGAATATAAGTGAATTGATGGAGCTGAAAACTGCAACACGAGAACTTCGTGAAGCATGCACAAGTATCAACAGCCGAATTGACCAAGCAGAAGAAAGGATATCAGAGGTCGAAGATCAACTCAATGAAATAAAATGGGAAGGCAAGACTGGAGAAAAAAGGGTAAAAAAGAATGAACAAAGTCTCCAAGAAATGTGGCACTATGTGAAAAGACCTAATCTACGTTTGATAGGCGTACCCGAATGCGACGAAGAGAATGAATCCAAGCTGGAAAATACTCTTCAGGATATTATCCAGGAAAACTTCCCCAACCTAGCAAGGCAGGCAAACATTCAAGTCCAGGAAATACAGAGAACACCACAAAGATATTCGTCAAGAAGAGCAACCCCAAGGCACATAATCGTCAGATTCACCAGGGTCGAAATGAAGGAGAAAATACTAAGCGCAGCCAGAGAGAAAGGTCGGGTTACCCACAAAGGGAAGCCCATCAGACTCACAGCAGATCTCTCAGCAGAAACCCTACAAGCCAGAAGAGAATGGGGCCAATATTCAACATCCTTAAAGAAAAGAACTTTCAACCCAGAATCTCCTATCCAGCCAAACTAAGCTTCATAAGTGAAGGAAAAATAAAATCCTTTGGGAACATGCAAGTACTCAGAGATTTCGTCACCACCAGGCCAGCTCTACAAGAGCCCCTGAAAGAGGCTCTACACATATAAAGGAACAACAAGTACCAGCTCAACTAAAGGGCAAAACAGCCAGCTAGCACCAAAATGGCAGTATCAAATTCACACATAACAATATTAACCCTAAATGTAAATGGACTAAATGCCCCAATCAAAAGACACAGACTGACAAATTGGATAAAAAGACAAAACCCATCGGTGTGCTGTATCCAGGAAACCCATCTCACATGCAAGGATACACAAAGGCTCAAAATAAAGGGATGGAGGAAGATTTACCAAGCAAATGGAGAGCAAAAAAAAGCAGGAGTTGCAATTCTCATCTCTGATAAATTAGACTTTAAAGCAACAAAGATCATAAGAGACAAAGAGGGACATTACATAATGGTAAAAGGATCAATGCAACAAGAAGAGCTAACGATCCTAAATATATACGCACCCAATACAGGAGCACCCAGATACATAAGGCAAGTTCTTAATGACTTACAAAGGGACTTAGACTCCCACACAATAATAGTGGGAGACTTTAACACCCCATTGTCAACATTAGACAGATCAACCAGACAGAAAATTAACAAGGATATCCAGGACTTGAACTCAGACCTGGACCAAGCAAACCTAATAGACATTTACAAAACTCTCCACCCAAAATCCACAGAATATACATTCTTCTCAGCACCACATCACACCTACTCTAAAATTGACCACATAATTGGGAGTAAATCACTCCTCAGCAAATGCAAAAGAACGGAAATCGTAACAAACAGTCTCTCAGACCACAGTGCAATCAAGTTAGAACTCAGAATTCAAAAACTAACTCAGAACCGCACAGCTTCATGGAAACTGAACAACTTGCTCTTGAATGTTGACTGGATAAACAATGAAATGAAGGCAGAAATAAAGATGTTCTTCGAAACCAACGAGAATGAAGACACAACATACCAAAATCTCTGGGACACATTTAAAGCAGTATCTAGAGGAAAATATATAGCAATAAGTGCCCACATGAGAAGCAAGGAGAGATCAAAAATTGACGCCCTATCGTCAAAACTGAAAGAGCTAGAGGAGCAAGATAAAAAAAACTCAAAGTCTAGCAGAAGACAAGAAATAGCTAAGATCAGAGCAGAACTGAAGGAGATAGAGACACAAAAAACCCTTCAAAAAATCAATAAATCCAGGAGCTGGTTTTTTGAAAAGATCAACAAAATAGACAGACCACTAGCCAGATTAATAAAAAAGAAAAGAGAGAATAACCAAATTGATGCAATAAAAAACGATAAAGGGGATATCACCACAGATTCCACAGAAATTCAAACCAACATCAGAGATTATTACAAACAACTCTATGCACACAAACTAATAAACCTGGAAGAGATGGATAAATTCCTGGACACTTGCCTCCTGCCAAGCCTAAACCAGGAAGAAGCCGAAACCCTGAACAGACCCATAACAAGGTCTGAAGTTGAGGCAGCAATTAAGAGCTTACCACCCAAAAAAAGCCCAGGTCCAGATGGGTTCACAGCTGAATTCTACCAGACATACAAAGAGGAGCTGGTACCATTTCTTCTGAAACTATTCCAAACAATACAAAAAGAGGGAATTGTTCCCAAATCATTTTATGAGACCAACATCATCCTGATTCCAAAACCCGGCAGAGACTCAACAAGAAAAGAAAACTTCAGGCCAATATCCATGATGAACATAGATGCAAAAATCTTCAATAAAATACTGACAAGCCGATTGCAACAGCACATCAAAAAGCTTATCCACCATGATCAAGTAGGATTCATCCCGGGGATGCAAGGCTGGTTCAACATACGCAAGTCTATAAACGTAATTCACCACATAAACAGAACCAAAGACAAAAACCACATGATTATCTCAATTGATGCAGAGAAGGCCTTTGACAAAATTCAACAGCCCTTTATGCTAAAAACACTCAGTAAGCTAGGTATCAATGGAACGTATCTCAAAATAATAAAAGCTATTTATGACAAACCAACAGCCAATATCATACTGAATGGGCAAAAACTGGAAGCATTCCCCTTGAAATGTGGCACCAGACAAGGATGCCCGCTCTCACCACTGCTATTCAATATAGTATTAGAAGTTCTAGCCAGAGCAATCAGGCAAGAAAAAGAAATAAAGGGCATTCAAATAGGAAAGGAGGAAGTCAAATTGTCTCTATTTGCAGACGACATGATTGTATATCTAGAAGACCCCATCGTCTCAGCCCCAAACCTCCTGAAACTGATAAGCAAGTTCAGCAAAGTCTCAGGATACAAAATCAATGTGCAAAAATCACATGCATTCCTATACACCAGTAACAGACTTAAAGAGAGCCAAATCAAGAACAAACTTCCATTCACAATTGCCACAAAGAGAATAAAATACCTAGGAATACAACTAACAAGGAATGTAAAGGACCTCTTCAAGGAGAACTACAAGCCACTGCTCAACGAAATAAGAGAGGACACAAACAGATGGAGAAACATCCCATGTTCATGGTTAGGAAGAATCAATATCGTGAAAATGACCATACTGCCCAAAGTAATTTACAGATTCAATGCTATCCCCATCAAGCTACCAATGACCTTCTTTGCAGAACTGGAAAAAACCACCTTAAACTTCATATGGAACCAAAAGAGAGCCCGCATAGCCAAGTCAATTCTAAGCAAAAAGAACAAAGCGGGGGGCATCACACTACCAGACTTCAAACTATACTACAAGGCTACAGTAATCAAAACAGCATGGTACTGGTACCAAAACAGAGATATAGACCAATGGAACAGAACAGAGGTCTCGGAGGCAACACAACATATCTACAACCATCTGATCTTTGACAAACCAGTCAAAAACAAGCAATGGGGAAAGGATTCCCTGTTCAATAAATGGTGTTGGGAAAGCTGGCTAGCCATGTGCAGAAAGCAGAAACTGGACCTCTTCCTGACACCTTACACTAAAATTAACTCCAGATGGATTAAATACTTAAACATAAGACCTAACACCATAAAAACCCTAGAAGAAAATCTAGGCAAAACCATTCAGGACGTAGGTGTAGGCAAGGACTTCATGACCAAAACGCCAAACGCATTGACAACAAAAGCCAAAATAGACAAATGGGACCAAATCAAACTCCACAGCTTCTGCACAGCAAAAGAAACAATCATTAGAGTGAATCGGCAACCAACAGATTGGGAAAAAATTTTTGCAGTTTACCCATCTGACAAAGGGCTGATATCCGTAATTTACAAAGTACTAAAGCAGATTTACAAGAAAAAAACTAACAAGCCCATTCAAAAGTGGGCAAAGGATATGAACAGACACTTCTCAAAAGAAGGCATACGTGAGGCCAACAAACATATGAAAAAATGCTCATCATCACTGGTCATCAGAGAAATGCAAATCAAAACTACACTGAGATACCATCTCACGACGGTTAGAATGGCGATCATTAAAAAATCTGGAGACAACAGATGCTGGAGAGGATGTGGAGAAATAGGAACACTTTTGCACTGTTGGTGGGAGTGTAAATTAGTGCAACCATTGTGGAAGACAGTATGGCGATTCCTCAAGGACCTAGAAATAGAAATTCCATTTGACTCAGCAATCCCATTACTGGGTATATATCCAAAGGATTACAAATCGTTCTACTATAAGGACACGTGTACACGAATGTTCATTGCAGCACTGTTTCCAATAGCAAAGACCTGGAACCAACCCAAATGCCCATCGACGATAGACTGGATAGGGAAAATGTGGCACATATACACCATGGAATCTTATGCAGCCATCAGAAACGATGAGTTTGGGTCCTTTGTAGGGACATGGATGAACCTGGAAACCATCATTCTCAGCAAACTGACAGAAGAGCAGAAGATCAAACACCGCATGTTCTCACTCATAGGCGGGTGTTGAACAATGAGAACACATGGACACAGGGAGGGGAGCACTACACACTGGGGTCAGTTGGGGGGAAATAGGGGAGGGAGGGTGGGGGGTGGGAAGCTGGGGAGAGATAGCAAGGGTAGAAATGCCAGATGTAGGTGATTGGGAGGAAGGCAGCAAATCACACTGCCACGTGTGTTCCTATGCAACAATTTTGCATGTTCTTCACATGTACCCCAAAATGTAAAATGCAATAAAATAAATAAATGGGAAAAAAAATTCTTTTGCATATAGATATCCAGTTTTCCCCACACCATTTAATGAAGAGATACTGTCTTTTTTCCAGTTTATCTTCTTGACACTTTTGTCAAAAATGAGGACATCCAGTACTATGTTGAATAACATTGGTGACACCGAACATCCTTGTCATTTTCCAGAACTTAGAGGAAAGAATTTCAGTTTTTCCCTATGTAGTATGATACTTGCTCTGCGTCTGTCATATATGGCTTTTATTATGTTGAGGTATGTATTTTCTATACCCCATGTTTTGAGGGTTTTTTCATGAAGAGACGTTGAATTTTATTGAATGCTTTTTAGTATCAGTTGAAATGACCATATAGTTTTAATCCATCATTCTGTTGATATTAGCTACCACAATGATTGATTTACACAGGTTGAATCAACTTTGCATCACTTTGATAAATCCAACTTGATCATGAATAATGATCTTTTTAATGTACTGTTGAATTCAGTTTACTAGTATTTCATTGAGGATGTTTGCATCAATATTCACCAGAGATATTGGCTATAGTTTTGTTTGTTTTCTCTCTCTCTGTGTGTGTGTGCGTGTGTGTGTGTGTGTGTGTGTGTGTGTGTGTGTGTTTGATATGTCTGTTTGATTTTTCTATCTGGTTAATCGTGGCCACATCAAATGAATTTGAAAGTATTCCCTCCTCCTCTACTTTTCAGAATTGTTTGAGTAGGATTGGTACCAGTTCTTGAAATGTTTTGTAGAATTTAGCAGTTAATCCATCAGTTTCTGGGCTTCTTTCTTTTCTTTTCTTTCTTTCCTTCTTTCTTTCTTTCTTTCTTTCTTTTTCTTTTTTTATGAGTGTGATGATTAATATTGAGTGTCAACTTCAGTTGATTGAAGGATGCAAAGTATTGTTCCTGGGTGTGTCTGTGAGTGTGTTGTCAAAGGAGATTAACATGTGAGTCAGTGGACTGGGAGAGGCAGACCCACCCTCAATCTCAGTGGGCACTTTGTAATCAGCTGCTGGCATGGCTAGGATAACAGCAGGCAGAGGATTGTGGAAGGACTAGACTTGCTAAGTCTTCTGGACACCATCTTTGTCCTGTGCTGGATGTTTCCTGCCCTCAAACATCAGACTTCAAGTTCTTCAGCTCTTGGACTCTTGGACTTACCCCAGTGGTTTGCCAGAGGCTTTGAGGCCTGTGAAAACTGCACTGTCAGCTTCCCTACCTTAGAAGTTTACGGAACTCACACTGCCTTCCTTGCTCCTTAGCTAGCAGCTGGCTTATTGTGGGACTTTACCTTGTGATCATGTGAGTCAACACTCCTCTCCTTTACATACACATTTATCCTATTAGTTCTGTTAGAGATGTAATTGATGTGCCAGAATATACAATGTTTGTATTTTATATTTTTCTCAAATTATTTGTTATAAATTACCTCAGTGATACCCACACTAAAATGGGTATAATTATAAATAATGCCAATGTTATACCAGAAAAAATTAAAAAATAAATATTTGTAAAAGGCTAATGATGTTAGGAAATTGTTTTATTTGGAAATGCTATTGAAATATTTTTCATTTAGAACTGCTCTTAACCATCAAATTATAAATGTATAGATTTTATTTGTTTTATTTTGTTGTTGTTCTTCTTCTTCTTTCTACTTCTCTTAACTTTCCCTTCCTTTCATCAAGACCATTAGTACAGTGCCTGCAACATGAGTAGCACTCTAGCCTAGACATACTCTGCCCTTGATCTGCTCATATGAGAAGGATGGGCAAATGTATAATATAATCTAGATGCACACAGAACTCCACTAAAGCATAAATACAAAGGAACCAAATTATAGACCTATCAAATATATTTCCTGTGTGTTCATTTATAAAGACACAAGGGGCATGAGTAATAATACTATAATGGAGCTGGAAAGATAAACAATATTTTATGCATGAAGAATTGTGTCTGGAACTGGGTGTATATGCAAAGATCATAATCATTATATGGAATTCATGAAAATAAGGTTGTTAAATTAGTGGAAAAATATTACACTTCTACTCATTATCATAATAAGATCAGGAGAAATCATGGAGGTTCAGGCTAATCATTGCATTATTCACCTGCTGAATCTTCTGGTTTTCATTTTGCTCATTAGACATCTGTCTCCAGTCATTTA
Source organism: Sapajus apella (assembly GCF_009761245.1). Lineage (NCBI taxonomy): Eukaryota > Metazoa > Chordata > Mammalia > Primates > Cebidae > Sapajus > Sapajus apella. The sequence continues at coordinate 719,046 of NW_022436990.1, forward strand.
CTAAATCTTGTCATTCCCAAAACTGCATCCACCCTGGCACATTTTGGTCAACGTCATGATACATATACACCATAATGTTATTGGCTATGTAAAAGGAGAAACAGTCTGTATATCTCAGAATATTTAAGTATTTGGCAATATCTAAAGAATTTAATCATTTTCTGAGCATTGAAGTGAAACTGAAGAAAGGAGTGTTTTGTTGAAAGGAGATATCAAGCATTGGCATCAAAGAGTCTTGAATTCACATCCAGGCTTTTTCACTTTCCACATTGGGTAAAAGTTTAAATATCAAGATTGTTTTTCATTTTGTTTTTTCTTTATTTCAATAACTGTAGGGGTACATGCAGTTTTTGGCTATATGGGTGAATTATGAATTCTAGGCTTTTGGTGTAACCATCACCTGAATAGTGTACCTTGGACCGAATAGGCAATTTTTCAGTTCTTACCCCTGTCCCGCCCTCCTGCCTTCTGAGTTTCCAGTGTCACTTGTACCACCCTGTATGCAATTTCATACCGATAGATTAGGTCCCAATTATAAGCGAGGACCTGCATTATTTGGCTTTCTGTTCCTGAGTTACTTTAAGATAATGGTCTCCAATTCCACCAAGTTGCTGCAAAAGACATTATTTCATTCTTTTTAATGGCTGAAAACTATCCCCATTCCAAGGAATTTTCCTTATATTCTCATTGGCTAATGGGCACTAAGGTTGATTACATATCTTTGCAATTGTAAATTGTGCTGCCATAAACATGTGTATACAGATATTTTTAAAATATATCAATTTATTTTCCCTTGCACAGATAGGCAGTTATGGGATTGCTGGATCAACGGGTGGATCTACTTGCAGATCTTTGAGGAAGCTCCACGCTGTTTTCTAGAGTGAGTGTAACAATTTATTTTTTTCACAGGCAGTGTATAAATGCTCCTTTTCATGACATTTGTGCCAACATCTAGTGTTCTGTGACTTTTTAATAAGGGCCATTCTATACAGGGTAAGGTGGTATCTCATTGTGGTTTTAATTTGCATTTTTCTTTATAGAATTAAGAAACCAACTCACACAGTTGTTGAGATATTGCATTCATTATTATATGTAATTTCTAGCACTGACATGAGAAATAAGTGAATTAAAAACTGTGTAATGCCAAATACATTGCTTGACACATACTATGTGTCCAATAAATCTCATCTTTCTTTTCCTCCTGAAATGTATTGGAAATAAATATTGTCAAATTTAAAAATAAGAAAAACACTGAATGATAATTCATCATTTTCTTTTATAAAATAGGGAGTATGTCTCCATTGTCTATGTGTAATTTTACTATTATTGAAATTTATAACTTATTAAGTTAAACTGTACATTTAAACATATTGAAAATATCTAAGAATCTTAATGTCTTTTTTGGTCTTGGTCCTAAAGCTTAATGCTGTTCCTAAAACTTAATGACAGATTTGTCAAAAAAAAAATCTGTACATTAAATGCCAACATCTTAATAATTTAAGTCAATCCTAAAAAGCATAATATAAACTGTTTTAATATGTAATTTAAAATAATGCTAATATAGGCACCCAAGAAGCATCAAATAATTTAAATTTTAATTTAAAACGTAGTCAAAGTAAAGGGGATTTTTTTCATTTTTAAGAATAATTACATAAGTGTGCACTTTTATAAATGTATCAGTTATCACTGACAAGGGTAGAAAAAACTTGAACCATCATTCTGGTGTTTCTTATACATTTTATTTCTTAGTAGGAAGAAGGGGTATTTAAAATAAGATGATTAATAATATCTAATTAGTACCTTCAGAAATAATTATAATAATGGTATTTTAAATACATTAGACACTTTCAATTTACCTAACTCTAGGCTAGACATTTTAAATGGATTATCTATTATTTTTTAAACACCATGGGAAGCAAATCTTTAATATTATGCTGATTTTATATATTAGAAAATTGAGGCTTAAGCTGAGAACTTCAAATTTGGAGTAAGGCGGTATAAAAGAGCTTAATTTAAAAATTACTGCACATTTGTTTGCCAAGGCAGCTAAATTAAATTTGGACCTTATATGGAGAAGATATATTAGTAACCAGTTCTGTAGACAAGCATGTGAATGTGGTCCTATTAACACTGCCATTTATTTATCTTACAATATTCTAATTTTGTATTCAAGACCCGCCATGATTTTGTAAAACTAACTTGGAAATAATCATGTTCTTTTTCTGTTCATTTTATATATTAACTTTGGAAACACAGAGCCAATAAATCATTGAGAAGTATTTACTGTATACTTTAAATGAAATATTGAGAGAAAATCCCTTCCTCTGTGTGAACATTATGCTACCTGAAGTGGGCTAGATGAAGTGGTGCTGATTAAACATCTGGCATTCAACCTCACTTATCTCTTTTCCCTCATGCAAACAACATTTTGTAAATGGAATTGTGTACTTTAAAAGATTGATGAGTAAAAGAAACACCCAAAAACTTGAACATTTCAGTATAATGCAACTTTACTATAAACTTAAAGTTATCATCATTAATCAGGTTAATTAGCAAGATTTTATTCTTTCTCTTGAAAAAACAAAAACAAACTTCAAATAAAGCAATACATTATTAGGCTGATATTACCTTTGTAAGAAGCAAACGTTATCTATAAAACAATAAACTATTGTCTTTCTTTTAGAAATCCATAATATTAAAAATATTACCCTATGAGGTTACTTACCCACGTATATGCACATATATTTAGCATATGCACATGACTAGCACAGAGACACTATAAACTAACCACTGAGTATTATGACCAAAAAACGCATGTCTACGACTGAGCACATGAAAAGATGTTTATAGACTGTGACAAAATTATTTTACAAGAATCATTATCTCTAGAATAATGACATGGTGCTGAAAATTAAGTTTCCCTTGGCTTTATTGTCTGGTGTGAGATTTTAAATTAGCTAATTAATGAGATCTCTTAATGATGAGCTCTGAACCAAATGAATATAGACAAAGGAGTCCAGAATAGGGAATTAAACACAGAGATGAACATGTCCTATCTTTGTGTGAAAAAGCATAAGGCACCCCACTGGCCTTTATCGTGTATGGCACAGAATGTGAAAAGTCAAATGTAGATAATAGTTCAGCACTCAGTGGTCCCTAGGCAGGGTATTTTTGTGTAGGGCAAATAGCACAGTCATATGCAGCCACCTGCTTTGTCCTGAGGCCAACATGGGCTTTCTACTACTCCCTAGCTCTTGATAAATAAACTTGTAGTATTAAGTTCTACTACTAAACCTGTTTCAAAGAGGTGAGTTAGGAAAATACAAGCTTTTCCCATGGTATGAAGAAGTCAGTCTAATTGATAGCAGTAATGGGAATAATAACAAATGTGGCTTAAAGAAAGCATTCTCTAATCAATGCAGTGTAGAAGGAGTCTGAACCCAAGATGTTTCAGGCTCACTCCATATAAGCACTCTTTCAATTATGGAAGGAAAAGGATATGGAGAAAAATCAAAGCAGGTTATAATTTTCTAATATTTTCCCTAAAAAGGAAAGAAACTAATCATCCCACTGTGGAAAGAAAAATAAAAAAATATGCATAAGCATTTATCTTCCTGGTAAAAGGCACACAGATATAGAGAGTTAGTTAAGATTTTCTCAAAAAGAGCATATTTTTAAGTAAATAATGTGTCCTTTAATTAAATACCAAAATAATTATTAGTGCCAAATACAGATATTAATTTTACCAGTAAACACACACACACAATGCAGCAAAATCTTTAGTAAAATAATTTTACTAAAAGGAGAATGATCTTTCATTAGTACACTTGATAATCATAAATTCTTTCTAAGAATTCATTACGAAATGCAAACCCATCATTCTGGCATTCATTCAATAGATGTTTATTGTGCACAAATGCTGTGCTGTGCTTTGTGCTAAACTCAAGCAATTCATAGATATAATTTACAGTGGTTTTCTTCAAAGAGCTTATATTTGAAGATGAGAAAACAGACACATTGATAATTACCAGAGGAAATCTTACCTGCTTTGATGGAAATAAATCAAAGTGTATGGGGTAATATAAGTAGAGCACCCAACAGAGATTTGGTGGTTCAGATAGGTTTCCAGAAGAGATGATAGCTATGATGAGTTGTGAAGAGTAAATGGAAATTAACCAGGCAAAGTAAAAAGATTTACAGAAAAAGCTAGCATGAATACATGCACCTTGAGACAGCAGAGGACCTGATAATATAAAAACATGTATTTCTGGATACTTCAAGGTAAAATGGGAAAGAGGCAATGATCAGGGATGAAGGTCAAGAGAGTGGAGTAAGATTATCAAGGTTTATTAGTTTTCTATTGCTGCTGTAAAAAATTATCACAAATTTCGCAATGTAAACAACACAAATTTATTATCTCACAGTTTGGTAGGTCAGAAGTCTGGACTGGCTTGGTTGACTTCTCTGTTCTGGGTTTCACAAGGACATCACCAAGGTTTTAACTCTCTGGGCTCTTATCAAGAGGCTCTGGGAAGAATCTGCATCTAAGCTCATACTGGCTTTGTGGCAGAATCCATTTTATTGTTGTTGTAGGACTGAGGTCCTGTTGTCTTGAACTTTTTTCTATATTGTTACTGCATTTCTTCTCCTTCTTTCCATGAATATTCCTTCGGCAATGGATGACTGAGTTATTTTTGTGCTTTGGGTCTCTCTGACTTTCTCTGCTATCAAATCTCTATGACTGAATATTCATCTATATCTCTCCTCTGACTTCCTCTTCAAGTTTTTAAAAGCTTGTGTGTTTACATTGGGCCCACCATGGTAAGCCAGGATAATTCCCCTATTTCAAGGTCAGTTGAATGGTAAACTAGTCCCTCCCCAACAGTACCTTAATTAGTATTTAAATAAACAGACAAGATCTTAAGAGGGTATCATTGAATTGTTATTGTGACAGAGTTTTATGTGAAATGTTTTTAAATCAATTTTTATTGTGAAGCAAAATTGTGTGAGGAAAGAATTCTATGTATAGAAGTCACAGAATTATTACACATTTTAGAAAGATCACACTAACAGCAGTGTATAGCTTGAAATATTAGATTAGGGAAATCTGGATGGCTTCAGAGAGGGAAAAATGTTCATTTAATAATTCAGTTTAGAGATAAGTAAATAATAAGGGCAATAATACAGTAAGCATGAGGAGATTTCAGAAGTGATAGATTTGAATGGCACTCAGGAAATAAAATCTATTATACTTTGCTCTTGATTGGCTATAAGAATAAATAGACTCAAGGATGACTTCCATCCCTGGTTTACTCAACTAGATCAATAGGATTAACATTTAACAAAGAAATAATATATTCAGAAGATTAACAGATTTGAGTAAGTAAATATTGTATTAGGTTTAGTGAAAACTCTTGTTTAGAAATGTTGATTTTTGTGGGATAAGCAACTTCTGATCAGTTATTAGATACAATTAGGTTTGAACACAGAAAGTAAATTGAGCTGGCTTGGAGATTTTTGAACAATCATTGATACTTCAGAAGAAGTACGTCTATTGAGAATATAATTTAAAATTAGAATTTTCTGAAACATTAGCAGTGGGAAAAGAGGAAATGAGTCAGAGAAAAATGGACATAATAGAGAACAGGAAATTAAAAACAAGAAAGTAGTTAATAAAGTATAGTTTGGGGATATAGGAAATGCTAGTCATTATATTTACATTAACATATAAAATGATCAAGAATAATTTAAACCAGATATACCGAGAACAAAGCATTTAATCCTCTATTTGTGTTGATAAGAAGGGGGTTATATGAACATAAACGTATACATAGTCACAAGATATTTAACTCTGTATGTTGAGTTCTTTTCATTTTTCTTATTTGTTTTCATTTGAAACAAAACATAATTTACAAAATGTTGCAAAACAAAAGGGATATATGTATGTCCAAATGATACGATTCTCTATAGAAGTACACATATATTTAAATAATGTTAGATAACATGAGACAGGTTCATGAGCTATACTGTTAAAAACTACAGGTACAAGATTATTTAAAGTATAATATGAACTCCATGAGACACATACAGCAAAAAGATAAACATCAAAATATTTTTAAATTTATATTATTAATTTTTATTCTTAAAATGTATTATTTTTAAACATGGAAATAATTATTTTGTTCCCAAAAGTGAGGAAAAATGTTTTTAATAAAAGGTGATATGTGAAAAGAGAGAGAAATTAATGGTATAAGGTTCCTGACAAAATAGAGGAGGTGGGATTCTGACGACAGTTGCAGTTATTGCCATTCCACACCAGTTACATCTGCTCTGCTAAACCTGGAAGGAAGGCTAGAAGGATGATTGATGATGCCGATAAGTCTGTAGGTGGAAGGCCTGGAAGCCATTATGTTCTCTATTAAGTAGGACTCAAGGTATTCTGCTGAGTGTAATGGGGAAAGTAGCCAGAACGAAGGCTTTAAGAATATACCATAATGTTTAGAAATAGCTGTTATGTGAGCTGGGTGAAGTAGGTTATTAGAGAAAGAGCACTAATTGTCCTCTTAGAGTTTTATAAGGTATCAAGAACCATTATAGAGTTATAGCAATTAAGATAGTTGAAAATGGTATAAGAAAAAAGCCAAAGAGTGGTACATATGTAATACACGGCCAAGAAGTAAATCCAGACACATAAATATCATACTTGAAAGAGATGTCACTGTAAAATCTTTTTGATGAATGTCATATGGATGAGTAGTTATCTGTAGTTTAAAAATAAAATTGTGTCAATTCCAGAAATATTAAATATTTAAATTTGAGAGAATAACTGTAAAGAATTTTTAAGTACCTATAGAAGAATATCTTCCTACTATGGAAGAATATTTTTCTATCTTACTATAGAAGAATATCTTCCTCTTCAGTAGAAAATGATTTCTTAATTTAATTGTACTGCAGCTAAAAAAATGTAGAATTGATAGTCTTACTCAGTAGAAATCTAACTTAAGTCCTACTAAATTAGAACATAAATTTCAAATGTTTTTTATATCTTGACTATCATATATGCCTATGTAATAAAGTATAGAATGTTTACATCACAGCAGAAGACCCCCTTGGGCTCCTTGCTTACCAATTCCTGCTAACCAGTGTGACTAGCAATTTCTTTCTTATGTCAGTCACTAACCAGCTTGACTTCTCCTTGGACTTAATGTAAATGGAATTGTAGATTATTAACCATTTGCTTTTGGCTTATTCTGTAGCAGCAGCTCATTTATTTTTATCTGTGGCTAACATCACATTGTACAAACACATCGCAATTTGTTAACCCATTCTCTTGCACATTTTACTGCAAGTGTTGGTGAACAAAAAATTCTATTTTTCTTGGGTAAATAACTGGAAATAGAATTACAGAGATAATGGGTTGATGTTAGTATGTTTACTAGGTAATATTTAACAGTTCTCTAAGGTGTATGAAAAGTTAAAATTCCACTGACAATATAAGAGAGATCCTTGCCAAATCCTGGTATTATTTGCTTTAAATTTTAGCCTTTCTGGTTGGCTTAGCTTATAACTGTTTTAATTTGTTTTAAATTTGCATTTACCTTACAGCATTGCTGACTTGAGCATTATAATTATTTGGTATTCTCTTTTCTATGTGTTTTTATAAGACCTATGCCAACTACTTTTATATGGATTTGTGGGTTTTTTTTATATAATATGATATTAGATTCTTAAATAATATAATAATATACATATTGAAAGTAAGTAGATTGTCTTTTTTTTTTTTTTTTTTTTGAGACAGAGTCTCACTCTGTCACCAGGCTGGAGTGCAGTGGTGTGATCTCAGCTCACTGCAACCACTGCTTCCCAGATTCAAGCAATTCTCCTGCCTCAGCGTCATGAGTAGCTGAGACTACTGGCACATGCCACCATGCCCAGCTAATTTTAGTATTTTTAGTACAGATGGGTTTTCACCATGTTGGCCATGATGGTCTTGATGCCTTGATCTCATGATCCACCCGCGACGGCCTCCCAAAGTGCTGGGATTACAGAGATGAGTCATCACCACTGGCCTGTATTTTCATTTTCTTAGCAGTGCTGTCCATTTCCTCAGTAGATCTTAGAACATTTCATCATGGTTATTGATCCCTGCCTCATAATTTCTAAATTAGAATCATTGTTAAATGTCCTTCTATTGACGCTTTTATTAAATGTGATGTATATTTTTTTGTCTTCTCCGTGTCATTAATTTTGGAACATTGAATATTAACTGCTTCACTGAACATATTTTATGTGTGGTAATTCTTCTCAAGTTGTGTTGAGCTTTTTCCAGAAAGTGAAGGATAGTTATACTTTCCATGCCAACCTTTCAAAGTTTTCTCATAGCATAGAGTTAGTCAAAGTTTAAGTTTGTATTTCTGTTATGAATATACTAAGAGGCAGGTATCTTTGCTTCTTGCTTGTCTGTTGATAAGAAATCTTATCCTAGCTAGCTTGGATTGACAGCAATTGGCTAGATTTTTTTTTTTTTTTAGAAATTCAAATATATATATATATATATATGTCATATTATATATATATATATATTCAAAATAGTTGTTTATAGGAAAAGAATGTTAGTTTTAGTAATTTATACTGTTAAGTTAATCCCTGGTTCTTTCATACTTCCTATATAGCCCGCAATCTGAATATCCCACTGGAAATGCAATGTAGTGTTATGTCTGTTCAGCCTAGCTGACAACACTAATGACTGGAATTAGTTGTCTATATATGTAAGGATTAATGGCTCCCATTGGCACTCAAAAGGGGCATACCTATCAACCAATAAAAAATAAATACAACAGGTCTCTACCCCAGGTATTACATGACAGGAGGAAGAGCGAATAATATTCATTAAAATATCACATTCTTACGCAAGGAATTATTAAATATCTTTTGATATTCATCAACTAATTCTGTTCCTTGCAAGAAAAAAGTCAGACATGCTTTACGGTCACTTGATATAGAAAGAGATAAAGTGGATAATAGTAAGTAAATTCCACTAAGATACATAAGTATTTGGTAGTAACCTAGAGATGGGTTGGCTAATAATTCAAGATTCTTCTTAGCCTTGGTTTAAGCTAACTTGGAGACACACTTGTCAATGAGATGCTTATCATACGTGATGCAACTAAAATCTTTCTGGAAGATCAAGAAGAGTAGATGTTAAAATCTAGTATACTATCCTATGTATCTGTACCAGAAGTCTGAACTTGCCCTTTGTCATATGTAAGCTGTAATTGGAATGGTGCCTTAAAGAGAGATACAAGAGATGCTCGACTTTTGCCACATCAGCTCATTTTGCCACATTAAAGGTTGAGAAGAACAAGAGACTCTGGCATAGTTCAAACCTGCCATTCCTCAGTTCTTCTGGAAAGAATCACATAGTTTCTTATCTACCCACATGAGGTCTCATTAGGCTATTCAAGATATCCAGTATAAAAATGCTTTAAAAGCAAACCTAAAAGTATAAATGGCACTTTTTTCTTGAAATGGATCTCAAAATAAATGAATGATTGGTTTTCTGAAACATCCATCATGGAGTGATACCTGTGCATTTTAACAGTTGCTGCTATTAATATTTAAATATTTATATATTTAAATATTTATATTTTAATATTTAATATAACAAGTGTGACAAGCTAAAAGGAAAGCCATTTTAAAATATTATAATTTTTGTATTCTTCATGCTTAATAATTTATATGACTTGTTTCTTATTATCAATATTATAAAAAATATAGGCTTTTGTTTTTATATCAAGCATTCCCTAGAAGCTATCACTAACATGCTTTCAAATATTTATAGAACTATAACTAAAAACCTCTTATCAGTGGTTTTGCTTGTATTCTTCCAAATAATGCTAGACTGCACACCTAAGCTAGTCATTAAAATGTGATTTTTAGGAATACTTATTGACAGTTACTGTACTAAAAGCTCAAAATACAAACTATACAAGTAATATATATACACACATATATATATATACTAGTATTATATATAAAACATATATGTTTATTAAATTCGTTCATCAGAGCTTTTCAATCCTCCAGGGATGGTGTAGCATATGCTAATTTATACATACTCCCTGTGCTTAAGAACTATGATCTCTCCTGGCACTTCTCATTTTTTAAAAGCTATTTTCAATAACAGCCATTTTATTCTTTATGAACCCTCTTTCAAGACAGAAGTTTCCAAGGAAGGACATTATATGTTAACTAATCACTGCAAAACAAAGATAAAACAACAATAACAACAACAACAATAAAAACATATCTTTACTCTTTCTTACCTCCTTCCTGTCTCTCAGCTGAGGTGAAATCCTAATATCATGGTCGCCGCTTTAATATGTGGTGATGTGGTGGGGCTAATGAATGTTAAAAGTTCACATAAATACATTTGTCTTTCAGTTGTCTTTCATCTAAATGGCTTTTTGTTGTTTTCACCTATCCTTTCTCCTGACCATCTGCCCACTTATGAGTTTGTCTTCAACATTTCACAATTTTATTACAGCTCATGCTGTGATTTAAATCATGCTCATGAGGAATGTATGGCATCACTTGACTGTGAGCCCAAGTTGTCTGGATCAATCCAGAATATGGTATTGGGTGTACCCGTCACTGAAGCACCTTTTGTTGTTCTTAACCTTTGCGTGTAGAGATCTTATGGGAAAATAATTGGTTAAAATGTTTGGGGAATTTTTTAACGGAAAACCATTACTTACATCCTTTACACATTTTCCTCAAGTTCGCAAATCAATGCCTCTGTTGGCAAAAAATACACATATGCTTGTTCTTCTAGAAAACCTAGAAAATGTATTTTTAAAAACCTGCTGTTGTATTGGATTTCAATCTAGATTAGACATGAAATTCACACCTAGGTAAAGGTAGCCGGTTGTTCTAGCATTGGCTTCAGCTTAGTTTTAAAAATGAAATGCCAGTTTGCTTCTTAGTTACATTTATATCTTTATTGCATAACTTATATCAAAATTTTATCAGACCTGATGGAGATAAGTGGGGGAAGTTTCAATGGAAGATTATAATTCATATATGTTTTTGATTCCTCCAGCCATTAGAAGTGCTACAGAAACTGCCACCTTAATCAGAATTATTTTGAAGTAATTAGTACTCAAAATGAAGTAAAAAGTAAATTTTTTTTCAGAATTAATACTCAATTAAGATCCAACCTAGAACTATCAGTTGACTCTCATGTGGCTGACTTATTTTTCTATTTTTGAAAGTGATCCAAAAAGAAGAATGATACTACTTATTGGATTTAAAGATGAGATCAAATCTAGAGACTTAGTAAGGCAACAGCAACAAAAAGCCTACTTGAAATAAAGAGAAAGATTCTAGTACTGATGTTTTATCAATGAGATATTTTAGGTCCTCAAATTTCTTCTTTGCTTTTTGTCCCACATCTGTGTTATCAGAAAAGAAAGCCCATTAATCATCATCTCCTTGATGTCCCTCACAATTACAAACCAAGGGAAATCTACTCCACAGAAGGATACCTCAACCCATGCTGACCCCAAACAATAATTAAAACTACTTGCATCCCCCAAAGCTACTTGCATCCTCTAAACCTTACTTCTATTCTTGTTTAATTTGTGACTGAACATGAGTTCTTTGTCTTGGGTTATAATTTTGCTATCTACTATGTGAACCATAAGCTTTATGTCACATCTATTGGTGCCTGTGTGTAATTAATCAACATCCATAAATTAAATTCCTACATGAAGACAGGGTCAAGGGTGACCTAGCAGCTAGCAGAGAATGTTAGATACCCAAGAAAACTACTGCACCAAATAGCTGCAATGAAATGGAATGGATGGATGGATGGATGGATGGATGGATAGATGATTGGAAGGAAGGAGGAGAGAGAAGATGTGTCTTCCTATACAAAGTAATGAAGGGATAGCATAGGGCTGTTGCTGGAACATGGATAATAGAAACTAGAAAAATTAAGATTAAACAAGGCTAAATTATAATAGTGTTCTTGATTTATAACTTCATTTAAGTTTTTTTAGTTCATATCATAAATAACTCACAGTATTTAAATATTGCTGTGTGATATGTTTTTCAAAATATATTTTTTGCCTATTTACTAATTCAACTTTTTGCATAGACACAATTTAGGCAAATTAAGCATTGTTATCATTGAAAACTGTTTATAAGTAGAAATATCCATTTTAATTCACAACTGATTTATGTTAACTTTAGCAGGTCATTTGGCAGAATAGGATGAGAGTAGAATAATGATATGAAAAGGAAAAAGTTAAATGGAATATGTAGCAAATATACATACACATAAATATATATGATATTTATATTATATAATTTCAGATATTTACATATAAATACAAATGTAAATAAAACTCTGAGTTGGTAAGATGTGAGTTTTGCTAACTCTTCACAAAGTGGTCACACTGAAAAGAAATAGAAAATAGAAAAATTATGCCTTCAAAACTGATAAAATTAGATTTTCATCTTATACTTATGTTGTTTTTAATATTGTTTCTGTATTTTTTGCCTATTTTTCCACCTAAATAACTTCCAGAGCCTTCAGCCTTTTATTCTTAAAATATTATTGAAAGCAACAATAAATCCAAAACATGCTTTGGGGAGGCCTAGTAGTTCATATTTCTGTTTTGTATTTTGGGAAGAAGAAATGCTCAGGAGGATAATTTTTAAGGACAGTATAAAATACTTGTTCTTTGTGATTTTCTTCCATTACTGGCTCATAGATACACTAGTGAGTATATGTTATGGAAAACCAAATGCTCTTAATAACCTCTTTCATCATCACCCCCACAAAAAACTAGTAAAAGACTTTGTGAGGGCATTATGTACTTAAGCATTTTAAAACAGATAAAACCTAGGAAGAAGGAAAAAAAAAAAAAAACAGCGAAAACATGTTTCCCAACTTTACATATGTTTGTGTGTGACAGAACTAACTTTTTTGACATCACAGAAACAATAATGTCTGAATTCAGTTTGACAGTTTATTTTCCCCAGGTATTCCACTTTTGCGTTCATCATATAGCATAAATAAGTGATAGCATAAATAAACCACAGCATTCACAACAAGTAAAAGAAAAAAAATCTCGTAATAAAAATTTAAACAGAAAATGTCAACCAATTATTTTCAGGTGTATTTCTTCCCAGTTTGACATGCATTAAATTGCAAATATATTTTTCTACTAATTCTGAATTCATGTTTGCCATGACAGCTGTTCTGATTTTGAGATACAAATGAATATGACTCCTTTGTTTTCAACTTTAAACCTATTAGATCAAATAGTTATAAGATAGAGGGATATAGAGAGATGATACAGATACAACCAAACCAAATGAGATCTAGACAGAGACAGAGATGGGGAAATGGAAAAGGTAGAGTTAGAACTTCCCTGCTAACGGATCTTTGACTACTCACATAAATGATTGACATTACATGGCTCTACATTTTTTTAGTGAAGAAGATTCAGGAAAATACAAATTTTGGAACTAATTTTTGAAGCTGTGGAATTCTATCTTTTTGCTTTACTGCAAACAATAAAAAAAAGTGAATGTAATCAAATTATTATTTCTCTAGGACTGTGAAGATATTAAAACTAGTATTATATTAGTACCAGAGTATTCTTATCAGTCCACGTCAAATAATACACATATTTTACCAAGCAATGGAAAAATGGAGGTGCTTAGATCAACCAATAATTAATTGGTAAATTATTATTCAAATATTAAATAGTAAAAACAAACCAATTTACATGAAAATTATCTTTTCAGATTTTACATATAGTTGTTGTCAATGTCAGGATTACCTTTAAATAGTGAACATCTTAAACATCTAAAAATGGCCAATGTAATTAGGGATAAATAAATGTAACAATTTTTAAAAATGAATCTTAATGAAATAAAAATATACATATAGAGATGTTCAACTATATTTTCTGCATTTTTCCTTTGAATTATTGTATAGCTTCTTTCTAACTATATTTTGCATTTCTTCCTACTCATGTATATTTTAAATGGTACTCAGATATGCCTATATGCTTACTTGAGTGTAGTCCTACTCATACTAAATGAGTTACACCATATTTTACTGTATTACTGCAAGAGAAAACACTAAATTTTCTTAGGTGAAATCTAGTAGAGAAACAATGAAATGTGATATGAATAGAGAGAAATAAGGAGAGAAGCCAGTAGGAAGGTCATTTGAAATATAACGTGAAATAGCATGATCAGTTAAATTATTGCAGACAAAATTACACAGAAATTTTAAAGCATGGGAGGTGAGTTAAAAGCTAGGCCTGAAATAATGGAAATCCTTAAAGAAGAAATGAAGCATGCAACTTGATCACCACAAAATTATCTTTCAAGGCAATCACTGGAGAGTCAAATAGTTAAATAAAACCACTAGAATGCCTGTTAAGAAGTAATTTTTAACTGGCTATTTTCAACACATTCCCCCTTTAAGCTTCCTTGCTTCTTTGTCCTTATCTTTCTAATTTTGTCTGGAAATTTCATCATCATCATTTCAGTTGCTTTCTCTAACTCTAATAATTTTTACCTTTCTAAATGGAATGGTATTTGCAGTAGCATATCATTTTAAAATTCTGGTACAAACTGGGTTTGTCAGAATCTTGCTTGTTTACTGCGTGTCATACACAGCAATTAATTTTGATTATAGAAAAGATTAACACTCATTTACCTTGAGAACACACAAAAATTAGTGAATATATTAACATATAAATCAAAATCAAAATGCTTCTAGCCATATTTCTTTTTAAAATAATTATTAGAATTCTTTAAAATTTAAATAATTGTTGTTAGAAATTAGATGATTTCTTTTTCCTTACTCTACAATCTGCTGTAAGATAAATATTGCATTTTAATGAAAAGACATAGAGACAATAAATATAAAGGCTGATTAAATTACAAGTGTTTAAAACCCTCTATTGCCATACAATTTATACTGTGTAGTTCTTATATCCAAAAATTATATTATGCTAACACTTCATATATTTTCTATGTAAAGATAATATGTATTTGAACACCAAACTGGTAAATTATGCAATAAATATTTGGTAAAATCCTCCATTTGTCTATGTTAAACACATACTTTCATAATTCTGATCAATTTTCTTCTAAAAGTGAAGTACAATATGTAAGGTAATAGTGAATTTATAAATGTCACTCAAGTTTAGTTATTACTGGGCTATATCAAGATTTTGCTTTCCATTAAGCACCATACTTACAAATTTTCATGACTTCTCATATATCTAATCTCTTCACTTTTTTTTTTTATTTATTGTACTTAAGTTCTGGAGTACATGTGAAACTGATGCAGAATTGTTGCATAAAGACATACATGGCAAGGTGGTTTGCTGCCTCCATCTCTCCATCACCTATGTCTGGTATTTCTCCCTATGTTAACCCTCCCCACCCTCCCCATCTCCCGATGTCCATCCCCTAGTCCCCACAACAGACCCCAGTGTGTGATGCTTCCCTCCCTGTGTCCACGTGTTCACATTGTTCAACACCCACCTATGAGTGAGAACATTCAGTGTTTGATTTTCTGTTCTTGCGTCAGTTTGCTGAGAATGATGGTTTCCAGATTCATCCATGTCCCTACAAAGGACACAAACTCATCGCTTTTTATGACTGCTTAGTATTTCATGGAGTATATGTGCCGCATTTTCCTTGTCCAGTCTATCAGCTACAGGCATTTGGGTTGTTTGCAGGTCTTTACTATTGTACACAGTGTTGCGATGAACATACATGTGCCTGTGTCTTTATGATAGAACAATTTATAATCCTTTGGGTATATACCTAGTAATGGGATTGCTGGGTCAAATGGTATTTCTATTTCTAGGTCCTTGAGGAATCACCACACTGTTATGGTTGAACTAATTTATACTCCCACCAACAGTGTAAAAGTGTCCCTATTTCTCCACATCCTCTCCAGCATCTGTTGTCTCCAGAATTTTTTAATGATTGCCATTCTAACTGGTGTGAGATGATATCTCAATGTGGTTTTGATTTTCATTTCTCTAATGACAAGTCACCTGCTCTTTCTATAAATTTTTTTGTGTCTTAATCACTGATAAGAAAAGTACTGATCAGATAAGAACATTTGGAAATTTCCAACAGTACACATTTAAGTGGAATTTAACTTATACAAATCTAATGTTTTTGACCTCATGAAGTATTTCGAAAATAAAAAGGAGGAAACTGCCTTTCTCTTTGACATTTCCTCTGTATATTTACTTTACATTTGGTTGTACCTCTTTGTTTTCTCTTTTTTTTTTCCTATCCACCTTCTTTTAATTTCCATGTATAATCTTGAGGGTCTCCCTAAACACCAGTATGAAAAAATCTGCGAAATCACATAACTGTTTCATTATATTTAATTATTTTTTTAGCACTTTTTAGGTATAGGCAACGTTGAAGGAGTGGAGTCAGAAAAAGTGTGCACGTGTTTTACTGCTGTTAAAAACTGTATATTTTTAAATAACTTAAAGTATAATTGGATAAATACTTGAAGGGATATATACCTCACTCTCCATGATGTGTTTATTTCATATTGCATACTTGTATCAAAACATCTCATCTACCTCATAAATATATGTAAAACTACTATATACTCACAAATATTAAAAATAAAGGATCTATTCAACATAAATATGAACTCACTCTAGTTGTTTCTATAGCTACAATATTTTAAGAGCAATATTGAAAACTTGTATTTCCAATTGCTAAGAACATTGTTAGTGCTATTAGTTTCTGGCAGTCTCTAATATTTGTTTCTCTGCTTTATGCTGAATGCAGAACTGTTAGTGGCAGAATATTGTTTTATATGCATATATGAATGAAGTATACAACACAAGACCTGTGAATCTGATAATGAAATATCTTACACATCAATGAGTCCCACTAGAAACATTAATTTTGTTGCATTTTATTTTTGAAAGACTTTATAAGGTTTAAAATAATACATTATTGGACAGAGGGCTGAAGGGTAGACAGTGCAAAGTAATAATGATCAAAAGATTGTGGGACAGTTTTTTTCTTGAGACTTTCATATTTATAGACTAACACATTTTATTTATTTAAACAATACTATAGTTAATCATTCTTCCTATTTCAGAGCCAAGATTCTTATTAAGGTCCTAATAATCTCTTATATAGACTTGTACACATTTACATGAAGTGATCTCTCTTGTTTTAAATACCTACTTTTCAAATCTGTGAAATTCTGCCTTGTGTATAGATGAAGTATGTATATCACAAGTTCAATGAAAATGACTATTTGTAAAACCTCTCATAGAAAACATGTGCCAGTAAGACTATGGAGAGGCTGTAAAAATAATTATTTCCCTGAAAAATAACTATGCCTTCAAGAAGCTTAAAGAAAACACATAGTAAGAAAAACTATGCATAGATTTCAAAATTTCTTGTTCTAAAAATAAACTTATATCAGCTTCTTATAACATGTCAGAACTCGATCTAGTTTGAGCCATTAAGAGGAATCAGACATCAGTTTGAAAACAGTACTTATCAGAGCAACATGAATTCTGCTAAAATTGAAGCAAGAACGAACATCAAATTTATAGTGAAATTTGAGTGGGATAATGGTAATATCACTGATGTTTTAGGAAAACTTTATGGGAACAATACCCCACAAAAATTAGCAGTTTACAAATGGATAACTCATTTTAACAAGGTATAAGACAATGCTAAAGATGAAGCCCACAGGGGCAGATTATCCACATCAATTTGCAAGGAAAAAAAATCATCTCGTTCGGCCCACACTGAAGAGGACTGACTATTAACAACATAAACAATAGACTATAGACACTATAGACATCTTAATTAATTCAGATTACACAATTCCAAATGAACAGCTAAAATCCAGCAAACTTTTCCTTCAATTAGTGCCAAAACTATGGTGCCCAGATCAGCTTCGGAACTTTCAAAGGAAATTTTTAACAAGTTGGATCAAGTCCCTGAAGCATTTCTTTGAAGAATTGTGACAAAAGATGAAACAAGGTTTTACCATTACAATCCTGAAGACAAGGCAATAGATAACAAGAGGTAGAAGTGGTCCAGTCCAAACAAAAGTGTAAAAGTCAAGAGCAAGGTTACGGCAACAATTTTGGTGAATTTTGCTTCTTGACTTTCTGGAAGTCCAATAAATAACATTTGCTTACTATGAAAATGTTTTGAGGAAGTTAGGAAAAGCTTTAGTAGAAAAATGCTCAAGACACCATCACCAAAGAATCCTGCACCACAACCATGCTCCTACTCACTCCTCTCATCCAAGAAACGAAATTTTGTGAGAGTGTCCGTGGGAAATCATTAGGCATCTACCATATAATCCTGATTTGGCTCCTTCTGACATTTTTAAAATTTCCTAATCTTAAAAGCTCTGTAAAGGAAACCCATTTTTTTAGTTAATAATATAAAAGAACAGAATTTACATGGTAAAAGTCCAATGAACTTCAGTTCTTTAGGAATAGACTAGATGACTGGGATCATGCCCTGCAGAAGTATCTTTGTGGAAGTCCAGGTCTCACTAATGCAGGCCCCTGAAACAACTGTTTCAGCAATGACTGAGTGGTCTGGTTAAATATGAAACGATAATAGACCCAATGAGCTTATACAAAGGCTGGGATGTAACAAAGCCCACCAAGAGTTTTGCCCTGGCCTTTCCTGGGCCTTAAAGCATGGCAAACTAAGGAAGAAATTCTTATCAGAACCCCTTTCGGATTAAGCAAGTTTCACTTGGGGTCTGAAGAAACTCCCCAGGCCTCCACAAACAAGTTTATTTGGGGGTCTGAAGGAACTCCCAATCCTCTGTGATTTAGCAGGAGACAAGATAAGGGTAATCACCTCAGCACCTGGATCTATTTAAGTAAATTTATTGAAGCTCTAGAGGAAGATCTTCAAGGCTAAGACGTTTTTTTTTTTCATAATAGATTAAAATAAGTTAATCACTATGTCTTTAAATGAATGCACACTTACACGTAGACATCTAGCTTAGAAGGTATATAAGCTCTGGAAAACTTTGTAATTTTGAATTGGTGTGGCGATAACTTCCAGCCCCTCTCCTTGTAACCAGTTGGAGAAAATAAAAACTCTTCCTCTTAGTTCATCTGCATCTCGTTATTGGGCTGTGAGAAGGATCAGCTGGTCTTCAGTTTGGTTTGAGAACATCTTGAACTTGATGGGATTTAGATAAATAAATTTTATGTTTTTGATTTTTATCTTTTAAATCCATTTTTCCACAGCTTTCTGAAGACTCTTGTATAATATATATTTTATATAACATTATAAAATATGTATAAATGTAAATTCACAAATATAAATGTCTCCATATATATAACTATGTCTAAGTTATATTTAAGTACTATACACAGAGACAAACACAAACACACATAATAATATAAAGGAAAATAAATTTTGTAAACTTTTATTAAATTTTCAACATTTTGGCTACTCACATTATATCAGTTCCACTTTTTATCATAGAAAATGCTTATATTTTACTTGTAATATGTTATTCTATTTAAAACTAAATCCAACGTGACATTTTTATACACAAACCTTTCAGGTGTTTATGGGATGTGCTGATCTCATTATTTCTGGGGCAGCTGCCAATGAACAGCAGCAAAAGAATATGGAGCCCTGACTGCTAAGCAGGGAACTCTGCCAGTCTAAATGTACTGTACTTGATGTCCATAAGCCACCATCTGGACAGCAAGGGCATGTCTCCAGATTCTTGATATTGCAGACATTAATAGCCTTGTGAACTATAAGATGACTAGACATCAGAAAAAAAAAATAGCCCCTGGGAATAGGGGCAGGTGGCAACCATTTCCACCAAAGGATACTTATGGAATAAGTGCTTATGTTCAAATAACTTCTGAATCTGAGCCAAGAACTGCCTTTTCCTTTTGCCAGCTAACCACTCACTTTTTAGTTTCCTCACCTGCTTCATTCCCCCTGGGAGCTATATATGCAGTACTCACCAGCTGCCTAGCTGGAGATGGTTCTGTTGTGACGCAGAAAAGCTGGACTGAGAAAGCAGTAAATGTGAACAACCAGGTAAGTCACTGTAGATGTAAACAAAGGCTCCTTTACTATTTGTTTATCTTTCACAGTTTTCTAGAAAGTAATAAATGGATACAATGAACGTGAGCAAGAACTTTAAGACAAAACTGATTTTTCAAGAGCTTTAATTATGCATATTAAGAAATATACTGAAGGATAATTAAAATGATATAATTAACCACTACATACAGTAGGCATTTATTAAGTAAATATAGTTGGTAAATAAAAGGACTAACATTGATCAGTTGTTTTAAAGTGTGTTCATGTCTCTTCCGGCTGCTAGCTGTTTATTCCTTTTCCTTGTTTTCTCTTCCATTTTTAAAAGATTGCTTAAAGGCCACAAACTCTTCCTTCTCAGCAGCTATCTATGTTCTATGCTCTTGCTATGTCAAATGTAGTCCATGAATTAGCAGCAATAGCATCTACTAGAAACTCTTTAGAAAATACAGACTCTTCCAAATGTTTTCTTCACTCATAGGCTGGTGATGAACAGTGAGAACACTTGAGCACAGGGAAGAGAACAACACTCACTGGGCTAGGTGGGGGAGGGGAGGGACAGTGAAGGGACTAGGAGGATTGGAAGGGATAACACTAGGAGAAATACCTGACGCAGGTGACGGGGTGGGGGCCCTGGGGGGATGGAGACAGCAAACCGCCATGGCATGTATGTACCTATGCAACAATCCTGCAGTGCACATGTACCCCAGAGCCCAAAGTACAATTAAAAAAAAAGAAAATGCAAACTCTCTGGCTCAACCCTAGACCTACTAAATCACAACTTGCATTTTAAACAAAATGCCCATGTAATTCCTTTGCATATTAAGTGTTGATTAGTACGTTCTGTGGCAGTGACTCTCAAGACTAGGTACATATTAGAACTACCTGAGGGGTTTAAAAACTGCTAATGCCTGGACACATTGGAAGACTTGGAATTTTGTCTGGGAAAGTGCCTCAGAGTCAGTATTTTTTCAAAAGCCCCTCAGATGGTTCAAACTCACATATAAGAATCAAAGTTAAAAATGGATTCCTAAAGTATACTTTGAAAGGCTTACATTAAGCATATAGTAAGAAACCTAGTTCATATAGAATTGTGAAAATAATATCTATACGTAGTGTAGAATTAGAATAAGGAATTGATCTTGGCAGAGGAAAATACCTTTTGTAAATTACAGAAATATTATATGAAAAGGATATTTTTAATCACTATAAAATTGATACCTATAAAAATTGATATAAAATTTAAAAAAATTAAATCACTATAAAAATTGATAGAAAAATTAAAGATCAACTATGCTATAAGACTCGAATTTTGAGATATTTGTATTACTGAATTTATATTGCTGAATTGATAATAATTTATATCTTGTTAAAAACTGTAAAAATAAATACATTTCTTAAAACTTATATAATGGTGAGGATCTCTCAAACAACCTTTGGTAAAACATTCTAGCAAAAAGTAAAACATTGTTATGGTTTCTCACTTACCAGTTACTATGTAAGACTACTGAATTTGGGTTTATAAAAAATGACATCACTCAGCATAATATCCTCTGGATTCATCCATGTGGATTATGCTCAGTGAAATAAGCCAGACACAGAAAGACAAATACTGCATGATCTCACTCATATGTGGAATCTAAAATAGTCAAACACACAGAAGCATAAAATAGAATGGTGGTTGTTAGAAGTAGGAACCAAGGGGAAATGGGGAGATGTTGGTCAGATGGTACAAAGTTCCAGTTATGCAAGTTGAATGAGTTCTGGAGATTTAACGTATGGCGTGAGGACCATGATTACCAGTGAAGTGTTCTATACTTGAAATTTGCTGAGACACTGGATCTATTTTCACCACCACAGCAAAAGAAAAGAAGAGAGAAAAAGAAAATGGCATCTATGTGAGGTGATGCATATTGTTCATTTCCTTGATTGAGCTGATTATTTCAAAATTTGTACATGTATCAAAATATCAATTGTACACTTTAAGAATATGCAATTTCTATTTGTTAATTTTACCTCTATGAAGCTGGAAAAATTTAAAAACAGATTTTAAAAATTAGCTCACTCACTCTACTAGGAAATATGAAAAGATGTATTAAAAGTAGAATTGATTTCCAACAATCCTTTGGACTCCATTCTAAACAAATAATAAGTTTAATATAATCGTTCAAATCCTAAAAGATGAATGTATTGCAAGACAAATGCAAAATGGTACCATTCTTTTTCTGAAATAACCCTGGTCTATTCATTTGCCATGTTTAAGAAGTAGTCATAATCTAAAAACTATTTTTAGAGAAAGAAGCAAGAAAAATCCTGAAGACTTCCTTATGATAGAAAGTTTTTGGTATCAGAAGTAGACTCTGGAGTCTGCTTTACAGCACAAGAGAAAAGCCTTTGGGCTTTCAAAGACAGACTTTGAAGACTTTGGGCTTTTCAAGACAGACTCCTTCCCTGCTCCCCAACCCCACCCCAATTTAACCAGTATTGAAGTGTTCTGGAAAGTTAGCTCATTAGAAAGTTCCACATTTTTAATTCACATTCAACTTTATTTATGGAATATCTTGCACTCTTATGAGTGCATGTGTATTAGGCCATTTTTACAGGCGGTAAGAAATATCTGAGACCGGATAATGTGTAATGAAAAAAGATTGGCTCACTGTTCTATAGGCTGCCTAGGAAGGATGGTGCTGGCATCTGCTCAGCTTCTGGGCAGCCTCAGAGAGCTTTTCCTCAGGAGAGAAGTCCAAAAGGGATCAAGAATGTCACACAGCAAAAGTGGGGGCAAGAATTAGAATCGGGCACTGCCGGGTGCGGTGGCTCAAGCCTGTAATCCCAGCACTTTGGGAGGCCGAGGCGGGTGGATCACGAGGTCAAGAGACCGAGACCATCCTGGTGAAACCCTGAATCTACTGAAAATACAAAACATTAGCTGGGCATGGTGGCGTGTGCCTGTAATCCCAGCTACTCAGGAGGCTGAGGCAGGAGAATTGCCTGAACCCAGGAGGCGGAGGTTGCGGTGAGCCGAGATCACGCCATTGCACTCCAGCCTGGGTAAGAAGAGTGAAACTCCGTCTCAAAAAAAAAAAAAAAAAAAAAAAAAAAAAAGAATCGGGCAAACGTGGTGCCTAAACATCCAGATTTCACAGTATCTCACTGTCTCAAGGACAACACCAAACCGTGAGGGATCCATTCCCATCACTCAACGCCTCCCACCAGGCCTCACTTTTAACATTGGGGATTACAATTCCACATGCGAATTGGCAGGACAACATTCAAACTTTATCAACATAGTTCCCTTATTAGAATAATAAGAAGGTAGTTTTCGTGTTAATTTTTTTCAGTCCTTACCTTTCCCTTCTATAGGATGGGTTCTTTAGCCAATCAGTTCTCTTAGATTACTGAAAAAATATGACATTGGTGGCTATGGCAATAGTCCTTGGGAATCATATCAGTGCTACAGTTTGATATGCTTGTGAAATCACAATATTTGTGTAGAATTAAAAGTTTGCTTCATTTTTCTACCTCAGTGACATCTGTCCAATTACAAAGAGCTCATTCTACTACCAGCAAGGAGCTTAAAAAAATAACTGAATCTGAATTCCTTAACAGCAATTCTACTCCATGGTGGTTATAATACTGTATTCGTTCAGCTCATCTGTTTTTTTAAAAATTAAGACAAAACAGTAAAAATTCTTTAAAATATTATTTACTATTGATACGTCTAGCTTAAAAAATTCATACTATGTGCTGAGAAAATTTATTTAAATCTTGCTTATACTATTAAAAACTATAAAATATAAATTTATTTAAAATTCAATTTTGATATATATTCGGCCTTCAATATCCACAGGTTCTGCATGCAGGATTTCAACCAGCTGCAGATAAGAAATATTTGGGGAAAAAAATAACAATACAATAAAAAAGCACAAATAAAAAATATAGTGCAACAAGTATTTACTTAGCATTTACATTCTACTAGATATTATAAGTAACTTAGAGACTATTTGAAGTATATGGGAGAAGATGTGCAGGTTATAGTCAAATTCTTTGCCATTCTATACAAGGGATTTGACAGTCTACAGATTTTTGTATCTGCAGGGTTGTGGAGAAGGGTGGCTCTGGAATAAATCCCTTATAGCTACTAAGGGATGGCTGTAATATGAATCACATAACCATGGCTTTTCCAAAAATTGAACTAAATTAAATTTAAGAAGAGACAGGATTATGGAGATTACATTGAAACAGAGATTATTTGAGTGCCACTTTAAACAGCAGAAATTAGTGGCTAATGAGTCACAGTAGCTAAAAGAAAATAAATAATAACTAAAGCATGAACAAGTGAGATATCACTGGGATCTTAATAGTAATTATTTTTTTCAGATATAGTCCCAATTTGTGGAAGAGAGTGAGAAATTTATTTTGGCTTGATAAATAAATTAGAAATAAGGAAATTTTGTCTTAAGTGGTTATTTTCTTTATATATGCTCAAATATAAAATTAGAAATCAAATCAAATATGAGGTATATGCCAAAAATGTGGCATGCCTTTCACATTTGTTTCATTTTTTAAGGAAAGAAAGCATATTTATATAACATAAAAATTTTATATTTTGTTTAGCTGCAAGTTCAGTAGCTCACAAAGCAAGAATGTACGTTTGAGGAGTGAGCTTGAGTATTCTTTTTGTGAGTCAACTTATTCCAGCACCCTGCATTCATATATCAGCAAACTTTTCTTGTTATTTGCCTGTTATCACTGAAATAAAGCCTCCTGTGAAATGATAAAATGTGTATTTCTCTTTGGCAAAGAGACCAAGGGAGAACATTTAACAAAGTAAAAATAATTATTGCCAGGACACAATTGGAGGAATGATTGTTAAAAAAATATTGGTTCCTAGCCAGATAATAGTTTAATAAAAGCTGAACATAGAGGGTCTTTAGTGTATTTAAAACTATTACATAATGACGACTTAAATAAGTAGAGGACATGCTATGAAAATTATGAAGGAATATACCAGGCATAAGAAAACTCCACTGAATAACAGGCAAAACTTTTGTAAAAGTTGAAAAAGTATTAATCATGTAATAAGAGCATGCACATATCATGAAAATTTGAATTACTATGATTGGGATTTTAGGCAAAGGAATTAAAATCTTAGACTTACTCCATGACATTTCAGGTGGAGAACTGGCCACCAAAATAAACATTATTTTGAGTAAATTTTAATTTGAATATGTTAAGAAAGATGTTTCTTTCTATAAAGACAAATATAAGGGGACTGGCATTAACTGACTATGGGTCAGAACTATTTTCAGCAGATCTAAGCAGACTTATAGACAAAAAGGGTAAGGCTGATATAAATATTCAAATCAATGAAAAATAACCTTGTAGAATTTAATGGCTCCTTTATCATATATTAATACAAAGAGGGAAAGTGAATGTCAGAATTTAATTTGGCAAATGACATCTTCAGCAGTTATGGTCTATTAATTAATAGAACATGTGTGAAATTATATTGGCCTTGGATTTATACTCTGTAATTTTAAAGAATGTTATATTCATTAAAAAATGCCTAAAAGGAATTGTTCTTTAAGGCAGAATCCTTTATATGTACGTCATCCTTTACTGGTTCTTCTAAATGGTCAGAAAGTCAAAAGAAGGAACACTGTGCCAGCTTTCTGAAATCACCTGTGTTCTATGGCTATTTCATAGTAACATTCATTCAGACCATTGATCATTTTATATTTTATCCTATTAATATTCATAATTTCAGATATAAAATTATGGTTAAAATTACTAAAATCACTTTACGATGTTCGTTAATTATATTTTAATGTTTTAAAATGTTATCTTAATTTCTGTTTATAGACGTAATGTTTATTTTATGTTTTATTGCTTAATTTAATAAGGGGATTAGAAACATGCAGCCAACAGACACGTGAAAAAATGCTTATCATCCACTGGTCATAGAGAAATGCAAATCAAAACCACAATGAGATACCATCTCACACCAGTTAGAATGGCAATCATTAAAAAGTCAGGACACAATAGATGTTGGAGATGATGTAGAGAAATAGGAATGCTTCTTTTACACTGTTGGTGGGAGTATAAATAGGTTCAACCATTGTGGAAGACAGTGTGGCGATTCCTCAAAGATCTAGAAATAGAAGTACTATTTGACCCAGCAATCCCATTACTGGGTACATACCCAAAGGATTATAAATCACTCTACTATAAAGACACATACACACATGTTTATTGTGGCACTGTTCATGATAGCAAAGACTTGGAACCAACGCAAATACCCATCAATGATAGACTAGATAAAGGAAATGTGGCACAATCCACAATGAAATACTATGCAGCCATAAAAGGATGAGTTCATGCCCTTTGCAGGGACATGGATGAAGTTGGAAACCATCATGCTTAGCAAATTAACACAAGAACAGAAATCCACATACTGTATGTTGTCACTCATAAGTGGATGTTGAACAATGAGAACACATGGACACAGAGAGGGGAACATCACACATTGGGGCCTGCCAGGGGGTGAGGGCGGTGGTTGGAAATAGCATTAGGAGAAATAGGTAATGTAAATGACAGGTTGATGGGTGCAGCAAAACACCATGGCACATGTATACTATGTAACAAACCTCCATGTCCTGCACATGTACGCCAGAACTTAAAGTATAATATAAAAATTGTAATTTTGGGTGTTTATGATTTCTAGAAATATCCATTTCTAGAATGGGTCATGTGTTCAGGGGTGAAGAGTGTGTTCAGGGGTGAAGAGAAAAGATAAGAAACATTTGAAATGCTCAAATTTTAGATTACCTTAACAGAATCATGAGAAGCGGCTAAGGAAAGCAAGAAAATAAACCAAAAAAAAAAAAAAAAAAAAAAAAAAAAAATAGTCAGCCAGTAAGCTGTCTGAAAAATAGTATACAAAATTTAGCGGACAGTTATGCCATAAAAATATATTATGCAAACATTTGCATAGAAAGCAAAACCTTAATTTTTTATCATAATTTGGTATTATCTCTGTGTATAGAGGAAGTGTATTATTATAATTTACATGCTGCTTCTGAGCATCTGGAAGTAAAATTAAAATTGTTAACTAAAATTATAAAATATATATGCACCTGAAGGTAGAAAAAACAAAGTGTCAATCTCAAAATAAAAATTTGGTATTATTGTCACCATTTAGTGTTAATTTTGAAACCTGGATTCATTTGAGTTTATGTAAAAATTTTTTGAAATGACATATTCATTCAAGTCCAACATTTCTACCTGCAGCTTTACATGTCGAATATTCCCAAATGCCAGTTAAAGAAAGAGAGAGGGAGAGAGAGAGAGAGAGAGAAAGAAAGCCGTCTTCTGACTTAAGATACCATGAACAAGATTCTTGATATCACAGATGTCAGAATCAAAGGGTTTCAACTCAATGACCAATGTCTCCATGTCACTGAGGGGTGAAGCCATGCCACATTTACTTGGTGTTTCTGACATGGAAGTGTGATTACTCACATATGAAATGTGTAAATTCAGATAGAGTTTTCAAAATGAAGTACTGGTAGTTTCAAGAATGATGGAAATTTTCTTACATACTGTCTTTTTAAAAAGCTTAGATACACCAATTTACTCTGAAAAAAAAACAGATACATTTTTTTGGCAGAAAGCAATAAATTTTAAAATTGTGCATTCTTAAGTGTCCTGGCAGTTATGAGCTGAATTTTCATAAAATATATAACATATTCATATTAAGGATATTAAAGTAACTATGAGATAATCATATGCAATCTATGTGTGGTTACAATTTTAAAAGTCACTTTTTTTGATACAAACAGCATAATGTAATAACTAATGTGTAAATATAAGTCAGGGAGAGATCAATAAAAATACTATAGGCAGATTTCTGTCAATACTCATTCACATCAGTATTCACATAGAGAATCTAATTAGAAACCATTGTCTCTTGTTTAACTGTATATATTTATTCATGGATATTCTCAAATAAGTCAATTTATTTTTTCAAATATCTGTAATAAAATATGTATATATTTTCAGTATTATGTTGCTACCCATCTTGAAAGAGGGGTGTGTTCCTCAGAATTATTATTTTTTTAACTCTAGCAAGAGTCACATTAACATCCCTTTTTTAGGAATTATGAGGTTTCCACTCTTGCTAACAGAAGTTATATTTTTCTGCTAGGCTTTTTGGGAAAATCTTTGAAGGGGGTTTTAGAACTGACAGCACTGAGAGCAAAGAGATTGATACTCTGGATGAATTAAGGGTCAGAAAAAAAATAATAATGGGTACTGCAGAAGTTGTCCTTACAGGCATATCATAAGTGGTGACTTTAAGTTGTACTAGGTACAAGTTATCGAAATGCCTTCTTCTTCAAAATAAATGGGGAAATTTGAAGTCTTCTGGGAGTAGCCTAGAGAATGAAGTGTTATAGCCTACGGAAAATGAGAGAGAAAACCCCGTAGTCTTGGTGGAAAAACAAGGACTCAAAATTATAGTGAGAAGTTTGGAGGTATCATTGTTAAAAAGGAAATCCAGACTGTAAAAATAAGTCTGAGGAAAATGGCCACTGAGTTGTCTGTTTATTCAGTTGTAAAATGTAGCCTGCATTCCTTTATGCTGTAATCTCTAATTATTTCAACAACCCATGCTAAACAATACAGCCTTGTGTTACATTGCTTTGGCTATATTGAAAAACAAACAAAAAGAGCCTGTATTATGCTTACAGCGACATGGGTTAAAGAAAGAAGGTTGAAGAAATGTAAGATGAAATGAAGAATTCAGCAGACCTGAAGCAATACCTGAGAAAAGTAAAACATTCCAAAAATCTCAAATTAATTGACATTTTCACAGTTTTTCTCCTAGCATGTGACATGGAAGCTCTTGTCATTATTGCACCCCCCTGAGGTAGTGTGTTTTGATACTGTGAGGAAGAGGAACCTCAGAAGCTGGAAGTCTGGAGCATTCCTGGAGGGTTGACACTTAGGTTAGGTATCTGAAAGGAGGAAGACAGGAATGTCATCTGATAGGATTGAAGCTACTATAGTCGTTATTTGGAGAGATAAGAATATCATTTACTATTTACTTTATCTTCCTCTCTTTTCAGCTTTCTTTGTTCTGAATTCTCTCTCTCTCTCTCTCTCTCTAACTGCTGTCTCAGTTTTTGCCTCTCTTTGTCTCTAAACTCTTGTTTTTCCAACTTCCACTGCCCCTCTCTTCCTCCTCATGCCCCTCTCTGTCCTTTTATTCATATTGTGTTTGGGTGCACATGTGCTTCCTCTGTCCGTAGTCTCTATTATCCACATCTCTGCAAATTTTCTCTTCTTTAATGTATGGGCCAGCTTTTAGTTTCTCTTCTCTTCTAATTTCAATTTGGGCATAGTTTTGATTTGCCATGGCTCCAAATATCACCTCAATAATATGTAAACTGACACGCTTTTTAAGTATCTCAATTCTCTCACACACACACACACACACACACACACACACACACACAAACACACACACATTTGACTAAATCAGCTGGAGTTTGTGTTCATCTCTGGTTTTATTAAGTGTAGGCCAAAAGGCAAGATCACCTGTTCAAATATTGTCACCCAAGGTCTACCCCTTTGGAGCAATCATGAATGGAGAAACATTACCTATAAAAATAATGTAATTGAGGAATCAGTGGTGTGTATTTTTAGCACAGCCCAAAATAATTTTGAATTAAAATTGTTGAGTAGAGTTTCAGAAACTCAAAATGTATTGGATTTGGAACCATTTTTCCCCCAAAATGGACTGTCTGAGTTGACGTAAAGTTTGAAGAAATTGCCTGTGAACTTGAGAACACAGAAACAAAAATACAGTAGTGCTAATTTCCCATTTGCTTGTCAGTCAAATTGATAATCGTTCCTGAGGGTGACTTGACCAGAAAACAAAACAAAACAAAAAAAACAGACTACAAAATATTGCACAAATTAATAATAAAAAATCCACATTATTTCCTTATCTACCATGGCCCTTCTAATTAGTACTTTATCTGAGATCACCAAGAGAAGGACCTAGGCCAGAATGCAAGTGTTTCTGAATCAATAACACTTCGATATGCTGATGGTAACCCTATAAGTGGGAAAATAAAAATTGTTCATCAGGAAACGTCTTAGAATCCTTGCTTTATCAGAATATTTATTAATATTATATTATTAGATTATTGTATAATGTAATAGCACCCATATTGCCAAATTATAGGTTGATGCAAAAGTAATTGTATTTTTTGCCATTTAATTGCAAAAACTGGAAATCAACTTTACCATAATTCTGTTTGAAAACCACATTGTTTTGTTCTGAATGCAACTAAAACTATCATATAGAGGTAGGGTGAATAAGCAGGGCACTATTGGGATCAGATGAACATAAGGAGAATCCAACAGATTTCACTAAGTCTTTGAAATATGTAGAGGGAATTGTTAATTAACGTGCTAGCAGAAACAGCTCTACTCTCAGATGCTACAGGAATAACTGATGATCATGCCATCATCTTCTCTACTACCAGCCTCCTACCCACTTGACCTTACTCACCTTTGCTCACACGCCAGCTGAAATGATAGGAAGAACATCTGGGCATCTTGCCTACCCAAAATCTCTAGAGCTTTTTCTGCTGCTCTGAGTTTAATCTTTGTTTAACCTTTGTTTTAATGATAAAAGATTGTCTCTCTGTCAGCAGTTCTTCATATACGGTGCACTTTTGTCACTAGTTACCACTTTAAACACTTCAGGATCAGACAGCACGACTTAGCTAACCTATGTGATTTTTTATTTGTTTTCTTCCTCAGATCCTAGTACAGCTTATTCTATTAACCTTAAATATGGGATTGTTGGGTGAGATTCTCCTTGTGTATAAGATCCTTCCTTTGAATAAGTTCAGAACCACAGGAAGCTACATTAACTTCTATTATATCAGCATGTCTTTTATCAAATCGTATTTCACAAGCTGTAAGTGTTTCTACTTTTAAAAATGCTGACTTGGATCATTTCAGAAAACTTAAGCACAGAAAACTGACTCAGTGTTATAGTTAAACCATCACTCTATTTAATAACATATATTTTAAAACGCATGAAAGAGAGAAACAAAACATTTCTGGTGTGTATACTATAAAGTTTAGATAGCAAATACATTTCTATACACCTAAATGTTGCAGAAGCTGAAGAAAATGCTAACTGGGGAAAAATAAGGTGCCAACTTGGCAAATTACACTCGCAGATACTGGGGTTTGTTAGGTATTCCTCAGTGAAATATGAACACATGCTGGGTTTTGCAGCTCATGTAAAGAAATAAAATTTCTATTTGCAAGTGTTTAAGGAAACTGAAGATAGTAAAACCAAAAAGAGGTTTCCAAAAAATGAAAAAAAAATCTGTTACAAAATTGTATGTCATTGTACATAGTATGTTTCTCATTATGCCAACAGCCAGAATATCAGCTGGAAGAAATAAACAGCAATAGGGTATATTTACCTTGGCTAGAGTTCATACTTGATCAGCAATGATAAGATCTTCTGAGAAAATAATTATTTCACACCAGATAACTCACAAGTGTCAGGCTGCTTAGCCCCCAGACATAAGAGCCATAACCTCAACTGATTAACGTCAGCTCACATTATCACCATCAGTTAAACAGCAGCTATTTTCAAATTCATGCATATTAACAAAGATGGAAAAAAGTCTCTCATTGGAATTTCCATAACAGTAATGAAAACACAGAAGACTTTCCATAGAAAGGTTAAAAGTAGGAAAAACACGAGTAGGAGGTGATATCATCATAGAAATGTCAACTGGGATAAAAATGATGAAAGCTATCAATCCAATATACCCTCATCAGGATGTAAAAGTCATTCTCAAAAACACCTCTCTGATACACCTCATTTATTTTTTATCCATAGTACTCCCTTCTCATTCTTCCAAAACAGAACCACTGAAGCTCTTACCTGTAACGCAGTACCTATTTTAGTTCTTCACAAAACTGACGCTTATCCCTTCTTCCCAGAAGTTTGGACGTTGACTCTCAAACATTTTTTCTGGTACTCTACTCTTTTATCTTCAGGATTTTATTTTATATAAGCAATTTCTCTCTGACTCAGCTACGAATTCTGCAAAACCATGTATTCCACCTTCTTTATTAATAAATGGCCATGCCAACCTAATCCCTCAAAAAAGGTTAGTAATTTAAACAGCTACAATATTTGACAGAAAATTAGAAAAAGGAAATTTCCGAGAGCTGGTAGAGCTAAGGCTTTTTGATTGCTTGCTGGCAGTAAATTTGTTCTGATAATTGGCCTGATTTGTTTCCAGGGCCTTCTTATGTTACATGCCCCAGTCTATATTTTGGGCTTTTGTGATTTTAATTGCTAGAATATGAGCGAGGACTTGTTTTGTCTTTTCCAAAGTGTTGCAAGCATAAGAAACACTATTAAATTAACCTTAGAGAACCAAAAATTGAAGACCAGATGCTTAATCTTGCCCCCATCGAAAAAAATCTGGCATTAGATAACCTTTTCAGAACACAGCTGTCACCCTGAGGAAAAAGAGAAATGGGATCTCAAATTGCACTGAATTAAGTTTTCAAGTGTTTTGAAATTTAGTTTTTTTTTTCAAATGAAATGCTTTGAAAGGCTTATCAATTAAAAATGAAGTGTCATACATAGCATACTTACATTTTCAAATTTTTACATTCTTTCTATATTGACAACAGGAAATATTTTGTAATCACTACATTTTCCTTGCTTTAAAAATTATGTTAGATTTTTCTTCTTCCTTCTTAACACAAAAGATCACATACTCTAGGCAATTTTTGTATATTGCTTTCCTTTATTTAATAATGTACTTCAAAAATCATCATATTAGTTCAGAAAGATAGATTGCCTAAATTGCCTTTTAACAGGTTTCACTACTCTCCTTTGTATGAGTATTCAGATTGTTTCCAGTACTTTGCAATTACAAATAATTTATCAGTAAGTAACTTTGTGTATATGTATTTTCATATTAAAAATATACCTTCACAGTAAATTCCTAGCATTACGATTGCTAGGTCAAATGTTTTCTTATATATTTCCAAATTTCTCTTCAGACGGATAGTTGTCATTTCCATCAGCAATGTATGAATGCCTGCTTCGCCAAAAGAATGAGCCATTCTACTGTGATTTTTGCTAGTTTAATGGGTGAGAAAAGATTGCTTTTAAAAATATTATTTAACTGTCTATACTTACTTCCATCTATACATTATTTCTCTTTCCAGAACTACAGCATAATGGTTTTGTATCACATAGCTTGTTTATTATCAGTCAACTTATTGTTCATATTTTTTAGCTTTGCAATTTTTATGTTTTGAAAGTTTTCATGAATTTTCTAATCCAGCTCTTTTAATATTTTTTAAATTTCAAAATTTAAATATTTAATTTATATAATTTGTCTTACATATATTTAATATATATAATTTATATTAAAATGCCTAATAGATCTTTTTCTCATAGCATCTTGCTTATCTTTTATCAATTTTTTCCTGAATATTGCTGGAGAAGCCAATTATTTTTCAACTTCTGCTACCAGAATTATATTCAGGTTCTTATATGAATCATTCCTTTGTTTATCTTAGTTTTTCTCTTTTATTCTATTTACTTTCAAACTCTGATAACCTAAAAAGTAATTTAGTTAATATAGATAGCTTATGTAGGTTTTTTCTGTTGTTATAGGTATTTGTCCCCAAACCCCTTTTATTTCAATTTGAGTAGCTCTGTGTATATGGTGAATTAATATATGTAACAGAATAGATATTGATACTCACCCCATTGAACTTGGAGATCATGACTCAGAGGTTTACCTTTGTGAACCTATAGAGGCTATACTGCAAAGGGCTTCTTGCTTCGCTTCTTAGACCTTTTCTTTGCCTAGAAATTTTTTTGCTGATGTTGGGGATGTGGCATCAAGTATTGTCACAAAATGTACAAAAAAGCCACACATGGCTGGGACCAGTGGCTCACACCTGCAATCCCAACACTTTAGGGGACTGAGAAGGGTAGAACAACTGAGGTCAGGAGTTTGAGACCAGGCTGGCCAACATATAGTGAAACCCCATCTCTACTAAAAAATACAGAAATTAGCTGGTCATTGTGGCACACGCCTATAGTCCCAGCTACTTGGGAAGCTGAGGCAAGAGCTTAAACCCGGGAGGTGGAGGTTGCAGTGAGCCCTGATCCCACCACTGCACCACAGCCTGGGTGATAGAACAAGGCTCTGTCACTCTGTCAAAAAAGAAAGCCACACATTAGTTTTCATTTTTGTTATAACACTTATGTTAAAATACAGAAGCCACGTAGGTAGATTAGAGAGAGAAATAAACCTATTTTAAGAGGCTTTTAAAATTAAAAACCATACTCGTAGGTGAGTATAGGCTGCTTGGTTGAGGATTTATGGCCCATCAAATACCTTCGTGTTGCTCTAAAGATTTTAGCTACCTCTTAGTGATTCTACGGATACATTATTAAATGATAAGCCCTAATATGTTCAAACTGCACCCATCTTACAAGGAAACCGTGATGTACAGAATATTTAAGTGAGGTGTCCACAAGTAACTCTACTTATTCCCATCCAGGAAACTGCTTTATTATTCCCATGGCCATATTAGTTTCTGAATTATTTACAGGAATTAGTCAATTTAAGGCCCTCTCAATCTGGTCTCAGTTAATTGAGCAAGGAATGAATGTGTAGCTAAATATATCCAGAAGATGTGATGTGATAGATCACTATTTAAGATAAACAGTTATGACTGAGAAGCCAATCAGATTCTATTCCAGGGATTTTTCACTCTTCAAGACACGGAAAGAAAAAAAATCAGCTAGCCAAGAGCTATACATGTGGAGATAGAAGATAGAATATTATTCGGAAACATTATTTGCCTATTTCTAAAAGACAAGTTACTAAAGTTTTACTTGATATACCAGAATTGCTGTTGAGCTGTTGGAATTACTGTGATAGCCTGGAAAAAAATGGCTGAATGTTTGTTCCTATCTTTATTTTTCTAAGTAATTTCAGAGAAAGTACCTTGTAATTGTGATGACATGACTATAACTGTGTTTCTCAAAACTTAAAGTATCTTTAGTACCACTATTTCATCTACAGTAAACAATTTACTATTCACTTCATTCTGAGAAAAAAAGTTTATATCTATCAAAATTTTCCGTCTATATGCCTGAAATTCAGTGGAATGCAAAGTTTATTTTGGAATATAAGAAATATAATCCCAATTATTTCCCTTTCTAATCTTAAAAAATACAGGGAAAGTAATTCTATTTTTATGGTAGAAAAAATAGATTTTTTTATACCTGTGCATATAATAACATGTGTTGTTGTTTTAATTTTTTAAGCACACTTAAGTTTCACACACAGATATGCATGTTCACTTGAGGTGAGAGATATTATTGAAAATTTTAAAATGACTTCTTGAACTTTCAGAAAAATATTGCATATTTTAATATTATTTAAGCTTGGCTAATATCTGAAGAAAGTCCCCAGCTACGTAGTACCTGCTTTTCAAGTAAAAAAATTAAATTAATAAATTTAGAAAACATTCTATTGCACTGTGGTGAGAAAATATTCTTTTCTTTCCAATAATATGAAGAAAGAGCTGTGTACTTCCAAAATTCACAATGTAGCAGCATTATCATGATTGGTTTCAAACTAGCAGCAAACTAATCTGACAGGGTCATTTAAAGAAAGGCCTGGAAATGGATGATATGACAGCAATTTGCTAAATTTCAAATAGCAACATGATTATTGGTCTGGAAAAAAGTGCTAATAAGGTTGCCTGCTATCTGACTCTGTGCCTTATATTCAGTGATCTGTGGTTGAATTCATCATAAGCCTCATAAAATGATGAACATGGTGGTACATTTATGAATAAAATGACTAAAAAGTCAAAATCAGACCCATTAAGCAAAGTGACTTTAGAGGCTAAAGTGCTAAATCAAATGAGAGGATCTTATTTGGATTCAAAAAATAGCATTAAAAAGGACTGAAACTGTCATGTGAAAGAATGAGGCTGAGCCCAAGAATATAATAGGCACTAATCCTTGTTTGATAAAAATCAAGGACACTTTACATGTGTGTAGATTTTGCTAGGATGCTAAGATAGAGTATAAATTGAACTTGACTTTCACAAATGTGCAATGAAAAGCATAAGAGAGTAAGATAATAAGAAAAAGATATTAATAATAGGAGTTAAAGTTACCATCACATTGAATATTCTGGTTGAATAAATACAATAAGTTAATAGAATGTCAAAAATAACTCCTTACAGGTTTTAGTTGAATTTCAAACAAAAATGTCAGTATCATAGCTTAATACTTGATATTTTTAATATCTGTGAAACTTTGCATAAAATAGAAACGTATCTTTTGGCTTTGACTTTAATTTTAAATGGTGTTAATTTAATAAAAGCTTTTACAAATTAAACATAATTTAAAATTTATCACAAAAAGGAACATTTTTTCTATACATATGAAAAAGAAAAAAACAAATTAAACACCACAGCAAAATAAAATGAAGGATTTTCTTCTTAAATTCTAAAATATGCATAAAACACTTAATAGTTTTAGTACCGTAGAATGTTTCTCCTCTGTCTCTCTTTCTCTCTCTCTAGATATGTATGTACACATATTACAATTGTTTTGAAGTTACTCTCTAATTGATTTTATTTATTCTACTTTTCCATTTTCGTTTATTGCTTTGTAAGCTGTACATTTTGGATTTTGTTATTTTTCCAAGTCTAGAATGGATACTATAATAAATGCTAACAGGTTTAATTAAAATACCTGTTATATAAAATAAATATATGCAATATTTTATACGGCAATTTTACATCACTCTAGTAATCTTTTCCCTGGAGTATTTTTCTATACATAAGCAGTAGGCTTATTCTGTACATTTTCTTTTTTTGTTAGGCGAATAGAGTGAGATCCCTCAAAAAAATGCATGTCATTAATATGTCTACCAAACTCTCCACACATTTTGAAACATTGGGGTGAACACATGTTAACCTTAAGATTGAATTCCTGCTGCATTAAAATTTTAAATATTTTAGAATTTTATTTTTCAAGAAAGCAAAGAAAGATTTTGTTAAATAGGCAATACAAGGTTGAATTTTTAAGTATTAAAAGGTGGGAGACTGAGGAGACATTTTAAAACACGTATGTTATGTTAAAAATCACGTTCATATGGGAGGAAAAAGGAAGTTGCTGGAAACCATGATAATACAGGGACATTAATAATACAGATAGGGTTAAAATCACTACAAGTATACTGACTAGATATGCAGAGTATAAAAGTAGTAGCAGATTTGGTACTAAAGAATATTGCTATATTCCTTATTTGAGAGTTGAAAGAAGTAAAGACTGAAAAGTACATTTTTGCTATGATTCATTGATATAAAGTTGTTCTTTCTGAGTCTTAAGATTAACATACTATCAGGAAAAAACTTCAGTGTCAAAGGAAGTACTGAACTGAAAGCCTGATATCTGTAAGGGATGGGAAAACAGAATTATTTCGACAGGTAAGAATTGTTTTTCATTAAAGTGGAGAAGCAGTAATATTTTTATAAGCCCAAATTATTGGAGGCACTTTAGCCTCAAAATTACTAAAAGCCAAAGGAATTATTTAAAATTGGAACCTGGGAATAACTATAAAGGTGATTTAAATTGTAAGCCAGAGAAAACTACTTAATGAGACTAATAACTTTTCTCATAGTCTAGACTAGTGGTTATCAAACTAGAGCATACATTAGAACACATAAAGGGCTTTAAAACACATTTAACTGGGACTCCATGTTTGGGTCCCCTTCCACGAACACTCCCTTCATGGAAGCCATCTTTCTCTTTCCTGGATTTCCCCTCTGGAGTCCCCTTCCACACTC
>NW_022436990.1:757257-813068 GCF_009761245.1 Sapajus apella
TCTCTTTAAATAAAATCACAATCTATGACGTTCTTATATATATATATCTATATATATATATATACACACACACACACACACTGGGGCTCAGCTTCAGTATTTCTGATTCAGAGGCCTGAATGAATGAAGCCCCAGGATTTTCATTTCTGATAGTTCTTCAGGTGGCACTGACGCACCTGCTTTGGAGAACATCCTTTGAGAATCTCCAGTCTAGATCTTGGTCAGATCACTTAAGGAACTATTTAAGAACCAGAGCAGGCATACTTATCTAAGGAGGATAATCATACTTGTTCTAGGTAAAAAAGGCAAAAAAAGACCCGTACTGCTATGTTGCTACTACTCCTACAGGTACACACATACACAAACACAATCTTAAGATCTAAGATATTAGGTCTACTCATCACAAAATGTGGACCAGTGACTGTTATTCATTAAGTAGAATGGACTAAAATAGCTGATTTGAGATTCACTTCTTTCCAATAATCTAGGCTGGGGGACAGGAACTTTCCTCTAAAAACCAAATGACCACCCAGTCTGTACACTTTGCAAATGTGCTACTTACTAGCTTTTCTGGAAAATGGATGAATGATATTAACGGGAAGTCCATATCTTAAGAACTTTTTGGTAGTAGGATCTTAATTCAGAATTGCTTATATGAAACAAACCTATAATCTATGAGCTTATAGAACTGGATCCATGGAAAATACAGTAAAATAGGTGCTCACCTAGGGATGATATAAAAATGTTTTATTACCTAAATTTTTCTTCTTCTGTGAGTGATATGAGACCTCATGAGAGTCTGTGTCTATTACCTTGGTCTCCAATATGGAAATAAGAACTTAAGAAAACATGTATTTTCTTAACTCCTTCCTTTTGGCATTATAGCTCTTATTCACTATGAGCCTTCACTAGTAATTTCAAATATACACATGAAAGACATGTGTATTAGTG
Organism: Sapajus apella; assembly: GCF_009761245.1. Taxonomy (NCBI): domain Eukaryota; kingdom Metazoa; phylum Chordata; class Mammalia; order Primates; family Cebidae; genus Sapajus; species Sapajus apella. The sequence goes on from NW_022436990.1 coordinate 758,209, forward strand.
TAAGTGGGCTAGATCTCTGATTCGTGTAATTATGTTCAATAGTGCAGTTCTTTGTTGTAGCTCACTCACCAACAAAATAACCCACTCATCCTGGTGAGTATAAAAAGAGGTTAGAAAAGATAAATACTCTAATTTAAAATGGGAAGAGGATTTGAGTGGACATTTCTCCAAAAATGTCTATGTGTCTAATAAGCACATGAAAAAATATTATTGTTATCCTCATTAGTGAAATGCAAAGCAAAACCATGATGAAGTACTATTTTACACCCATTTGAAAAGTGTAATATAATCACGAAGACAGACAATAGCAAGGGTTGGCGAAACTGCAGAAATTGGAAACATTCATATTCACCAATGAAAATGTAAAAATGTTATAGCCACTTTAAAAAACAGTTATGACGCCGTGATCATACTTCTAGGTTAAACCATATTCCCACACAAACACTTATACATAATTAACTAAAAAGCAATGTAACTGTAACTGCTTATACATAACTGCTCATAGCAACGTTATTCACAGTAGTCAAAGAGTTTAAACAACTGAAATGTCCATCAACACATTAACTACCAAAATGTGGCGTATCTACATGTTACGAGTTAAATTGTGCTCCTATAAGAATACATTGAACTTCCAACCCAAAGTCCCTAAAAATATGACCTTATTTTGAAATAGGGTTATTGCAGATGAATAAAGTAAGACTGAAGTCATTATGGAATCCTAATACAATACGACTGGTATCATTATAAGAAGAGAGAAACAGCATATAAAGACAGAGACACATAGGGAAATGGCCATGTTATGACAGAGGCAGAAATTGTAATGATGCAACTGTAAGCCAAGGGAAGTAAAGGATCAATGGACACCACCAGAAGCTAGGAAACAAGCAAGCAAAATTCTAAGCAGAGTCTCAGGGAGCATGGGTCTGCTAATACCTTGATTTCAGATTTCTGGCATCCAGACTGTGAGAGCATGTACTTCCATTGCTTTAAGCCATGCAGTTTGTTTGGTACAGTAGCCCTAGGAACAAAAACAATCAGACAATGAAGTATTTTCAGCAGTAGAAAGAAATGACATACAACATGAATGAACCTTTGGCTAAGTGGAATAAGCCATGCCCCACAGGACAAATAATGTACAATTCCACATATTTTCTGTAACAGACAAATAGAGACAGATAGTTGATTAGTGTTTGCCAGGAGCTAGCGGATAGGAGGAAAGGGGAGTGTTTTTCTAATGTGTGTGAGATTTATTTTGGGGGTGACAAAATAGTAACAAATCTTAGTGCTAATTTGCACAGCATTGTAAATATACTTAAAACTTCTATTATTTACACTTCAGGAGTGACTATTATGGTACAAAAATTAAGTCACAATTTTAAAAAAAGAAGTAAGGCAAAAACGCCTCAAATATTTAGGATAACCCCCTTGTTAGTGAAAGCAGTTTCATATGTTTACAATCTAAAGCATTTACACAGGCTAGGCATAGTAGCTAATGCCTATAATCCCAGGACTTTGGGAGGCCAAAGAGGGAGGATTTATTGAGGCCAGGAATTCCAGTCTAGCCTGGATAACACAGTGAGACCCCATCTCTACAAAAATAAAATTAGCCTGGTGTAGTGGTGCACAGCTCTGGTCCTAGCTACTCAGAAGTCTAAGGTGGGAGGATGGCTTGAACCCAGGAGACTGGGGCTGCAGTGAGCCGTCATCTGACCACTGCATGCCAGCCTAAGTGACTAAGAACTTGTCTCAAAAAAGAAAAAATTTACACAGACCTCTTATTTAGCCAGCCTTTCTGGCAATGTTTGTCCTCATGTTGGAGCCCAGCAAAACAATTGTTCTTTACAAATCTGCTTGAAATATCCTACCCAGACTTCTTCTATACTACTTATAACTCTCCTTCCACAGTAATCAGGCTTCCTCCAGTGCTTATACCTAACTGAAATTTAGCTGTTTCAAAGAACAGTACTTCTTCTGCAGCCATATCATGTGGAGTGTGTTAATACACAAGTTCTTGGATTAGAAAATAAGGTTTTCTTTTTCCTCCTAGTTCCTGACAGGTCTACAATATTGTTTTTACTGTCTCCTGTAAGCAAAACTATATCTACTCTGATAAAGTTATTTCTTTCTGGATAAAGGTTTCTGAAGCCATCATGCTGTAGTTATTTAAAAATATTCTTTCTTTTTTTCTGATTTTATTGATGGGCCAGCATTATGTTTTCTTCCTGTCTAAACTCGCTTACTAAATCGATTCAATCCTCACCTTAAAATATTTTAGGAAGGAATACGATTCTTTCTAGGTTGAATCAATAACATTTATTTCAGAAATCTGGTTTAAGATCTTTATCATATGTGTATCTTTACTTATATCATAAACATGATGAAAGTTCTCAAACTGTGGCTCCAGTTTTGAGAGCTCCGTCAACAGTTCTAAAATGCAGGGCATGGATTTAACAATTGTCCCCAGTAGCACCACGACATTATCTAATTAAGTGAGAGATCTAAACAATAGTGAGGCTGAGATTTAAACAAAGTTTAAAATGACCACAAATTATGTGTCCCTTTGTCCATATTATATAGTGCCTTGAAAAATTCTCACAGAAATGAGAGAGAAACATAATGAAAATGTAATGGAAACATAGTAGTCTGGCACTTGTAGATGGATGTTAACACTGGATTCAAAGCCTAAGGGTCTCATCAGTGGTTCTCAGTTCTTGGCTCTAGTGTTCTGTCACTGATAGAACAGCTAGTTCAAAAGGGCTACCCCCAGCTTCCCTTCTTAGATCATTTCAATTTGCAAGTGGTTGGCCATGGTCCCCAAAACATTTACATTTTGCATTTATGCACCATTATATTTGCAAATTCTTCTTCTATGTGATTCTTGTTACAAATTAAGAGTGAGTACAATTGGTTCAACTCCTGTTAGAAAGTAAGGTTACATACACATGTGAAATAATTGCCCTTGGGTCAGTGCTAAACCTCTGAACTGTTACCAAAGGAAGTACAATGTGGGTTGTGAGTGAAGCAGCAATCCTTGTAAGATGATATCAACCCTGACTGACACATTCAGTAACCTTAGTTTTTTGTGAATGACATAGTTCAACATCTTTTTCCATCATATATATGGTAGAAAAGACACACACACACACACACACACACACTTTCAAACAATTTGTAGCTAAATGTTCCTACTCTCAAATGAGAAAAGTTAAAAGATCTATTGTCTCACCCTATGGTGAAAGATTCACAGACCTATCTTATTTTTCTGTTTGTTTTTTTATTTTTGGAGTTTCTTTAGTGATTTGTTTGTTTTTGTAGATACAGGATACCATGTTTCCCAAACTGTCCTGGAACTCCTGGCCTCAAGCAACCCTCCTATTTTGGCCTCCCAAAGTGCTGGCCTTTCAGGTATGAGCCACCATGCCCAGCCTCATATCTTAAATTTTATCTGAAGATGCTCTTTTCAGTTCCTTTAAAACAGTCATTATCAAACTGGGTTGGCACATTAGTATCACCTGGGAAGATATTAAAAAGCGTTGATGTCTGGACACCATCCTAAACCTATTAAATTAGAGTCTCTTGGGGTGGAGCAGAGATATTGATATTATTTGAAAGCTACCCTGATTGTAGTGATATTTAATCCTTAAATATCTGCAATAATGACTATTTCTTCTCAAGAGCCACAATGACTTTTTCTGAGGGCTATACCTATTCTTATCACTGGCTAAACAACCACAAAGTGGTATATTTAAAGATGTAGAGAAAACAAGAATTATGTACTTTTAATTTCAACTCCAATATGTATTAGTCACAAGTTTCATACTTAGAATAACAAAAGCTATACAAACTAAAACACACTGGCTTTTCTTGGACCCTGCAGAAAACTGAGATTTCAGGACACAACAAAACCTCAAAACCTGGAAAGACAAAAGCATCCAGAGAAATAGAGTAACTGAAATCTAATTACCTGGAGCAAAAAGTGCAGGATCCATCAACTGGTAGAAATATATAAGTAATAATTTTGGTGAGCTGCTGGAGGCAGTGTGGGATAGAAGAAAAGTAAGAAACTACTGAGCACCATAGTCGTAGGCATTTCCTTGTGCTTTCATGAGTTTCCTCTCCATCAATCTTACCACGTTCTCAATTTCAGGATGCAAGAAAGTCCTCCCCACTTCTGCAGGTGGAGGGAAAGAGTAACACTGTAAAACATAGCCAGAGCACTCTCCTTTGGAAAGGTCTTACCTCCAGGTCAAAGGGTTTTGCCAGAGCTATACTCTGAAAATACACTGGCTAGAAGAGAAATTTATTCCCACTCTAACACCCTCTAGCCACCCTAAGGAGTGAGTAATCATTATCAAAAAAAGAACAAAGCTTGAAGAAAATAGATTGGGAATGCTATAGTCAGGAAAAAGAGTGATGTGTCAGAAAAAGCAGTATCATGAACGGAGACAAAGAAACAATTTTTATCCCAGATTTCCAAACACAGGCCCACTAAAACACAAAGGCCTGATCAGAAAATTATAGAATCCACTCCATCTCCAATAACTTACTACTACATAAACTGGATGCTCCAAAAGTAACAGCAGATTACAGATGGAATGACTTGCAAGATTCAGAATCCCTGAGAAGAAATACACAGGAGAGGCTGAAAGTCAAGTGATGAGGCAAACCAAAAGAATTCAAAAATATTGAAGCCTCTGGCATTTACAGCTACAGTAAATACTAAACACAGTACAACTTCTAGCCATAGTCACATAAATCTTACAATAAAAGCCCATGTATTTCACTTTTGGTTATTCCAACTACATAGGATATGTATGCAAAAACATTAAGCAAATTCAGTTGAAAGGAAGCTAGGATACAAATAAATAGAAGTACTTTGGTCATAGATTGGAAGACTTGGTATTATTAAATTTTAATTGTTCCCAAGTACATCAACAGATTCAATATGATACCAACCAAAGTCTCAGAAAGCTGTTTTGCATATATCGACCAATTCTCTATAAAAGTCATAGAAAGGCAAAAGATCTGAAATAGATATCACAATAGTGACGTTATTAACATACATTTTTAAAAGCATTCACAGACTGGGAGAAATATTTGCAAAACGCATCTGATAAGAACTTGAATCTGAAATACACAAAGATGTCAACGAGGTGGCTCATGCCTCTAAACCTGACACTTTGAGAGGCTGTCGTGGGAGGATGACTTGAGCCCAGGAGTTTGAGATCAGCCTGGGCAACATAACAAGATCTCATCTCCACAAATAACTTCAATCAAATTAGCCAGGTATGGTGGCATGTGCCTGAGGTGCCAGCTACCTGGGATGCTGAGGCAGGAGTGTTGCTTGAGCCCAGGAGGTCGCAGCTGCAGTAAGCCATAATCACACCACTGCAATCCCACCTAGGGTACAGAGTAAGACCCTGTCCAAATTAAAAAAAAAAATTCTACACACGTGTATACATGTGTATATATGTGTATACACACAAACGCACATATATATACACATCTGTATATATATACATACAGACACATATGTGTACACATATATACATATACGCATGTATGTATATACCTATATTCACGAACTATTAAAAACTTAATAATATAAAAAAGACACAATTTTAAAGATGAGCAAAATAATTAGAAGTTCAGCTGAAAGTTACAAATAAATTGCTGTAATCTCATGGTAAAACTTTAATGGATGGAGAATTGCTTCTTATGAATGACCAAAGAATGGAATTTTTTTGAGATGCAATCTACTACTGGTAAAGATGCTGGGAAAATGGTTAAAATGACAAAAAATCATTTAAAATATTACAAAAATTTAAATATTAAAATATTTTAAAAATTACAAAGTAATTTCATTATACTTTGAATTTCAGGGGCACAAGCACAGGTTTACTTCATAGGTAAGCATGCATCAAGGGGGTTTGTCATACAGATTATTTCATCACACAGATATTAGGTCTAGGACCCATTAGTTTCCTGATCCTCTCTCTCCTTCTATATTCCACCCTCAGATAGGCACCAATGTGTGTTGTTCCCCTGTTTGTGTCCATGTGTTCTCATCATGTAGCTCTCACTTATAAGTGAGAACATACAGTTTTGCTAAGGATAATGGCCTCCAGTTCCATCCATGTCCCTGCAAAGGACATGATCCCATGCTTTTTAGTGGTTGCATAGTATTCCATGGTGTATCTGTACCATATTTTCTTTATCCAGTCTATCATTGTGCATGTACGTTGGTTGATTGCCTTTGCTATTGTGAATAATGCAGCAATGAACATACACTTGCATGTGTCTTTATGATAAAATAATTTATATTCATTTGGGTTTATATCTAGTAATGAGATTGCTGGGTTGAATGGTATTTCTGTTTGGTCTTTGAGGAATTGCTACACTGTCTTCTACAATGGTTGAACTAATTTACATTCCCACTAACAATGTATAAGTGTTCTTTTTTTCCTATAACCTCACCAGTATCTATTATTTTTTCACTCTTCAATAGTAGCCTCTCTGACTGCTCTGAGATGGTATCTCATTGCAGTTTTGATTTGCATTTTGCTGATGATCAGTGATGTTGGGCTTTTTTTCATATGATTGTCAGCCACATATATGTCTTCTTTTAAGAAGTGTCTGTTCATATTTTTTGCCTACTTTTAAATTGTAGGTTTTTTTCTCATAAATTTGTTTAAGTTTCTTATAGATGCTGGATATTAGAACTTTCTCAGATACAAAAACAGTTTGCAAGAATGTTCTCTAGGTTCTTCACCAACGCACATGAGGAGTTAAATAAGAATCAAGGAGTAATATTTGCTTTCCTTCTACTTAGGTAACAAGGAACAACTCTGAAATTAAATATATACATTATTATTAATTATTTTTGTTTCAACTTTTATTTTTGATTCATGGGGTACACGTGCAGATTCGTTACAATGGTTTACTGCTTGACACTGGTGTTTGGGGTATGAATGTTCCCAACACCCAGGTAGTGAGCATAGCACCCAATAGATAATTTTTCAGACCTTACTTCCCTCCTTCTGCTCCCCCCTCTATTCTCAGTGTTTGTTGTTTCTGTCTTTATGTCCCTGTGTACCCAATGTTCATCTCCCACTTATAGGTGAGAACATGCAATATTTGATATTCTGTTCCTGCATTAATTTGCTAAGGATAATGGCTTCCCGCTGCATCCATGTTGCTAAAAGGATGTGTTTTAGTTCTTTCTATGACTGTGTAGTATTATGTATTATATATGTATCACATTTTCTTTATCCAATCAGTCATTGACAGGCACCTAGGTTAATTCCATATCTTTGCTGTTGTAAATAGTGCTGTGAGTAAGCAAAGTATTGTTTCTGGGTATGAGCGTTTCTGTGTGTTACCAGAAGAGATTAACATTTGAGTCTGTTCTGGGAGAGTAATACCTACCTGCAGGAAGAGTCACCAACAGTTTGAGTGGGCACCATCTAAGTGGCCGCCAGTGTGGCTAGAAAAAGCAGGCAGAAAAAGACAGAAGTTGACTTGCTAAGTCTTCTGTATTTCATGTTTCTCCCATGCTGAAGTCTTCCTACCCAGACTTTAAGTTCTTCAGCTTTTAGACTCTTGTACTTACACCAGTGGTTTGACAGGGGCTCTCAGGCCTTTGGCCACAGACTGAAATCTGCACCGTCAGCTTCCCTACTTTTGAGGTTTTGGGACTTGGACTGGCTTCCTTGCTCTTCAGCTTGCAGGTGGTCTATCATGGAACTTCACCTTGTGATCATGTGAGTCAATTCTTCTTCATAAACTCCCCTTTATGTATACATATATCCTGTTAGTTCTGTCCCTCTAGAGAGCCCTGACAAGTACAGCCTAATAATGTGATGACTGGGTTAAATGGTTGTTCTATTTTAAGTTCGTTGAGAAATTTCCAAGTTGCTTTCCACAGGGTCTAGATTAACCTACATTCTCACCAACATCGTATAACGCTTCCGTTTTCTCTGCAGCCTCACCAGCATCTGTTTTGACTTTTTAATAATAGCCATTCTGACAGTGTGAATTGATATCCCATTGTGGTTTTAATATGCATTTCTATAAAGATTAGTGACACTGAGCATTTTTAAATAAGTTTCTTAGCCAATGGAGACGTGTCTGTTCATGTTCTTTGCCTATTTTTAATGGGGTTATTTGATTTTTACTTGCTGATTAGTTTAAGTTCCTTGTAGATTCTGAATATTACATCTTTGTCAGATGCATAGTTTGTAAATATTTTCTTCCATTCTGTAGGGTGTCTGTTGATAGAAATTCAGTTGATAATTTCTTTAGTTTTACAGAAGTCTTTTCATTTAATTAGGTCACATTTCTCAATTTCTGCTTTTGTTGCAATTGCTTTTGAGGACTTAACCATAGATTATGTGTCAAGGTTGATGTTTAGACTGGTGTCTACTAGGCTGTCTTCCAGGATTTTCATAGTTTGAGGTTCTACATTTAAATCTTTAATTCATCTTGAGTTAATTTTTTCATATGATGAAAGATAAAATTCCAATTTCATTCTTCTGTATATGTGTAGACAGTTGTCCATGTATTATTATTATTTATTGAATACAGAGTTCTTTCCCCATTGCTTGATTTTGTGTATTTATTGAGTATTGTTTCAGTTGGTGTAACTTAGAACTGAGAACAAATTGAGGATAATTCCACCTACCCGTGGGGACTGTTGCGTTTGCTAAATAACACACTCAGCCTTGAAGAACAATTGAGGACAGTTTTACAAATCAATATTGCAATAAACAGAATCATTAAAAAATCAGTAGACAAACACACATTATATTTTTGTGACCCTAGCCAGTGGTCAGCTTAGATTGATGGGGTTTTTCTACCTCATGAAGATCTCCATATCTCACCAATTAAATAAGTAACTTCATTAATGCAAAGCAATAAATAAAAGGCCTGAAGAATACTCTTAATTCTTTGTTCTAGTAATGTACATTCCTGGGTCTGAAGCAAAGTTTTCTCATTGAAAAATAAGGCTGGAGGTTAAAGACATTGGTTATCTCTAACATACTGTACCAGCACCTTACTTTTAGAAGAGTCATCTTCCTGTTTTCCTGTTATATTACAATCTATAAATTGTTTGAGGAATGGAGGATCGTTGATATATTGATCTTAGTATAAATTAAGTGTAGCATTTTGTATATGAATGTGGTGTTTTCCTACCAGTATATCTGCAGCTTATCAATGTCCATGAAAGTATCATGGTTTAGAATGAACTAAGATCAAAACATCAGTGGAATATTATTTCCAGCCAAGAATTTTAATACTCATCAATGGTTCTATAAGGTTATCAGCAACTCTTCATCTTCCTCCCTATACAAAGTCACCATTTACTCACTTCATAGCCCTATCATAGATGATCAATACCATTTTAAAACACTGGTGGAAAATGAGGATGCTTATTATAATATAGAATGTTGATTAAGAGTTCTTAATCTCTATTTCTTTACAATCTTTTACAAAAAGTTCTCTCCTTATCACAGCTGTTTTTGTGATTACAAATATAGGCCTCTGGCAAGTTGCCATCACATGGACCCAACTGCCAGAGGGCTGAGAAATGTGAAAGAGTACATGAATATTTAATGTTACTGTTTCTGCTACAGGCTTTCAGAGGTAGAATCATAATATGGATATGTGTTTCCTAACTGTTTTCTCTCAGGGAGGCTATGACTTGGGATTTTTCTGCTTGCATTGAAGTCTGACAGGTATAACCAATCCAATCCATAATTCTTAGATTTTTAATCACTTAAATTATCTTATGATTTTAACTAAGTATTTTCCTCAAATCTCTTCCTAGGGCTTTTCTTGCAATGCATATGAACATTGCAGATACCAATAAATCCATATTTTCTTCTGAACCAATCCTGAACTTGAAACTCCTATAGCCAACTTGTTGAATATCTCCACTTGAAAGTCTGAAATATGTTTCAAACTCAGCATACCAACAATAATTAAATCATCCTCTTGCCCTTGCACTTATTCTTTTCTTATCATTTTTCATCTTATTAAATGGTATTCCTAGTTCTGTAGTTATTGAAGCAACAAATCTAAACATTATTGTTAGTTCTTCAATTTTGATCTCTCTCAGCCCTTCTCCCATTAAATCAGTGACCAAGGCCAGCTGATTCTATCTTACTCTATCTACATTAACTTTTCTCCATTCCTACTGCCTCAATCCTAGTTCATGTCAATGGTGTCCCTTTCCTTGGTTATTATAGCAGCTTTTTAATTAAACTCCAATTAATTCTTCATTCTATAATTACAGTAACCTTAATATAAGACAAATATGATCATATCAGTTTCTAATTTAATGACAAAGACTCTCATGCCCTTAAATAAATGTCAAAATACTCAGCACTTACAAAGTGCCTAAATGCCTGCTTGTCCATCTCCAGCCTCATATGACATACATTTTATTCATAATTCATTTTCTAATACTTCTCTCAACATTAGTTAGGCTAATTCCTATTTATTCTTCAAGTCTCACTCTACCTCTTATTTTCCCCAGAAAGCCTTACCTCATTTCTTCATGGAATGTTATGTATTTTGTCTATGTATTTCTGTAATTCTTCTATCATAGATCTAAGGCATACTTAAGTACAATCGGCTACTCTATTTCTTGCCTTGCTCATTATTTTTGACATTGAATATTATTTCATTTCAACCAAATTTCAGTTCAATTTAATGTGAACTTTCAAAACAATTTTATTATTTAATTTTAATTTATTTTGAGCCTATACTTTCTTTAATTTGAAACTCTATAGTATAATATTATTGTTTATAAAACTGCTAGCTGTATTACATTGACAAGTTACTGTATATATACTGTTGAATGGCTTCTCTTTCTTATATATGTCTGCATTTATATGTAAAAATATCCTTGAAAAAAGTGAGTACTAATATTAACTATTTCAAAAATTCTGCACTAATTATTACCACTTAAAAAATACCTACAATTTACCCACAAAAATTATAAATTTAAAAAATTGCTATGTCAGGATCAATAAAAATAAATGGATCTCATACAATCAATAATCCTGAAAAACAGACTCTACCTTTGGAGTGTTTTTGTGCAAGTGAAAACATAAAACACAATAAAAATAGTCTTTGAAGTTGCATCCTTGAATGATACGCTCTGGCTGTGTCTACACCCATATCTCATCTTCAACTGTAGTTCCCATAATTCCAACATGTCATGGGAGGAACCCAGTGGAAGGTAATTGAATCTTGAAGGCAGTTACCTCCATACTGTTCTCATGATAGCGATTTCTCTCAAGATCTGATGGTCTTACAAAGGGCCTACCCTGCCTTTTGCTCTGCACTTTTCTCTCCTCCCTCCCTGTGAAGAAGAATGTGTTTACTTCTCCTTCTGCCATGATTGTAAGTTTCCTGAGGTCTCCCTCACCATGCAGAAGTGTGTGTCAGTTAAGTCTCTTTCCTTTATAAATTACCTAGTCTCAAGCAGTTCTTTATAACAAGGTGAGAATGAACTAATATAGTAAATTGGTACTGGGTAGTGGGGGACTGCTGTAAGGATATCAGAATATGTGGAAGCATTTTTGACGGTAACAGTCAGAGGCTGGAACAGTTTGGAGTGCTCAGAAGAAGAAAGGGAAACATGGGAAACTTTGGAACTTCCCAGAGATTGTTGAATGGCTTTGACCAAAATGCTGATAGTAATATAGACAATGACGTCCAGGCTGAGTTGGTCTTAGATGGAGATGATGAACTTGTTGGAAACTGAAGTAAAGGTCACTCTTGCTATGCAAAGAGCCTGGCAGCATTTTGTCCCTTCCTTGGAGATCTGGGAAACTTTGCACTTGAGAGAGATGATTTCGGGTATGTAGCAGAAGGAATTTCTAAGCAGCAAAATGTTCAAGAGGAAGTTTTAAAAATTTGCAGCCTGATGATGCAGTAGAAAAAAAAAAAAACACGATTTCTGGGGAGATATTCAAACTGCCTGCGTAAATTTGCATAAGTAACAAGGAGATGAGCACTAATCACCAACACAATGAAAAAAATGTCTCCAGGGCATATTGGAGAACTTCACAGCAGACCCTCCCATTATAGGACCAGAGGCCTAAAAGGAAAAAAGTGGTTTTGTGGGCTTGGCCCTGGGCCTTTCTGCTGTGCACAGTCTAGGCACTTGGTGCCCTTGTGTCCTAGCTACTCCAGATGTGGCTAAAAGGAGCGCTGTTCGAGCCCTGGCTTCAGAGGATGCAAGTCCAAGCCTTGGCAGCTTCCACGTGATGTTAAGTCTGCAGGTACACAGAAGTCAAGAATTGCCTAATGTTGTACCCTCGTTTTATCTATGAAGTAACTAACTTGCTTTTTATTTTACAGGCTCATAGGCAGAAGGGACCTGCCTTGTCTCAGATGAGACCTTTAGACTTGGACTTTTGAGTTAATGCTGGCATGAGTGATGACTTTGGGAGACTGTTGGAAGGGCATGATTGTGTTTTAAAATGTGAGGGCATGATATTTGTGAGAGGCCAGGGGCAATATGATATGATATGGCTGTGTCCCCACCTAAATATCATCTTGAACTATAGTTCTTATAATCCCCACGTGTCATGGGAAGGACCTGGTGGGAAGTAATTTAATCATAGGGATGGTTACCTCCATGCTGTTCTCATGATAGTAAGTCAATTCTCACAAAAATCTGATAATTTTATAAGGGTTTTTCTCCCACTTAGATCTGCAGTTCTCCTTGCTGCCCTGTGAAGAAGGATGTGTTTGCTTACCCATCTGGCATGAGTGTAAATTTCCTGAAGCCTTCCCAGCCATGAGGAACTGTAAGTCAATTAAACCCTTTTCTTTATAAATTACCCAGTATCAGGTATGTTCTTATAGCAGTGTGAGAACAGACCAATACTGTGATGCTAAAGTGGATCTCAAGTGGAATAATACTGCAATACCAATAAAAGCATTATACCCTGGACAGGTTGATGCTTTCTCAGGGTGGGTTAGTAGCTCATGGCATGGAAGACTAGGAGTCAACAACAGTTTCACCATGTATTACAAAGAGTAAAAGTTACTCTAAGAAAACAGAAGCTCAGCATTTTATGGCAAGAATTTTACTTCTGATTCTGAAAGAGCATTATTATTGTCAATTGACAAAAAAGAAAGTTCACAGCAATTGGTCCCCTGAAAGAAAGAGAAGGAAAATGAGACGACTTATGAGATAAAATTATTATTTCCAGAGGCAGAATGATAGAGTTAGGTATTTGCCTGAGACCTTATAAAACTTTACTGTTAAACTTGCAAGTTGGGATGAAAATAAGCATCCTAATATTCTTAGTGTACCATGGTGCTCCTTAATATCCACATAAAATGAGTTCAAATCCTGCCATAAGCCCTGCATGAAACCCGGTGCCCTCTCATTATTACTCAACAATTCTCATTTTATTGCCACTTTATTCACATCTAGTTCTGATTTCCAGCTTTTACTGAATTGTAATACTTCCGTGCAGCGATCTAGTGCTGACCTGATTTGAGTACAGAAAATTCTCTTTACTTCCTCTACTCTATGTCACAAATAATATCACTGAAAAGATATATTGTTTGCTGTACATTCAAGAATAACTTATAGTGGATGCCATATGTCAATATTGTACAGCAAATAATTTTTAAATGACATCAGTTTCCTTGCTCTTAAAAAGGGCTCTCAACCCCTGCTGTCAATCCAGGCACCAACCTTCTACCATTTTGTTTTATTTATCTTCGTCTCCCCATTTTTCACTCTTTTCTTGTTTTTAATCTGTTATACCTGTGTTCCTGTTCACTTTCTAGTAGACAACTTTACTAAACATTATAGAGTGTTCTCAAATGTCATGTCCATGAATCCTTAGTTTCTATTCATAAGGGACTTTAAAAACATTTCCCTTACCAAAGAGAGTTACTTGATAAAAATAATCTTTAATATTAACCGGTTAAGTCAGAGTTTTTAATCTCAGTAAACTTCCTCTTTCTATTGGGCATACTTATTAACTCAGCTTTCTAACCATAAGTAAATTAATGATAAGAAATTCTTCTTAATTCTGTTCATCTCTGTTCCATCATTATTTATCACAGTACTTGGCATGCAACTGGTGCTGAAAAAATGTTGAGACGATAGACGGAAGAAGGACTGATTAATTGAGGAATAAAAAAGGCATTAATAAATGTCCTTTGACTTACCAAATATCATCATTCAGTAGAAAAAATTAGGAGTACATTCTAGTTTCAGTCCTTCTGGGAATCAAAGAAAATGAGAATAGCAATTTTGCTAATAATGTTGCACGTGTATCTGCAGCATAGATTGTAGTTTCCTGATGAAAACTTTTTGTAATAGAAACAGTAATATCACTGAGTGTGGCGATTCAGCTCAGTTTTTATGTTGTTTATTTAATATTCTATGTTAGAATGTCTAAATTAGCATATAGATAACAATACTAAAATAAACTAGGGACTTTATTTTGGAAGTTTTTGATAATTCTGGCACTTGTAATCAACTGCAGGTCTCTGATGCCCTTTTGTTAGCATGAATTAATTGCTGCTGAAACTTAGAGGACAATTTTTAACAAATTTGTAACCAGCTGCTTTTATAAAATCAGATTTTCTCAAATATCTGTATTAATATTAATTTTGTTAAATTATGGGACTTCTAGATTCTCTGTCCACACAAGTTTTACAAGCCTGTTTTATGCTTCTGTAACTAATGTTGACTTCTTATGCCTACAGTTTCTGTTAAATCTTTGTTTTTTAAGCTGGACACATAGCTCTAGTTCCTCTTGGTCAACGTTACCCCATTATTTTCTTGCCTACCTGGCCACTTCTTACACTTTTTCTTATCATCATTTGCCTTGTAAATCTAATCACTGTTCCTACCTAATAATTCATTTACTCCACACATCTCTTCTTTCTCTTTAATCTCTGTTTTACTCTTCCTCCCATTACTATTTTACATTCTTTTATATTTATTCTTGTTTACACTTAAATGTTTTCCTTTTTCCTACTTACTTGCTTTTGGTGGATTTTTCTACTTCACTAATAACCATCTAATAGTAGTGCAGAAGTGGTGCTGCATATTTTATTTCCTTGGGAATAAAGTTAGTTAATAAACTATATACACGGCTTGAGAAATTAAAAGAAAAAAGGAATAATTTAGTAGGCCCAATATAATCTATATTAAAATCTGTTTCTTTTTTTTTTTTTTTTTTTTTTTTTGAGACAGAGTTTCGCTCTTGTTACCCAGGCTGGAGTGCAATGGCGTGATCTCGGCTCACCGCAACCTCCGCCTCCTGGGTTCAGGCAATTCTCCTGCCTCAGCCTCCTGAGTAGCTGGGATTACAAGCACGCGCCACCATGCCCAGCTAATTTTTTGTAGTTTTAGTAGAGACGGGGTTTCACCGTGTTGACCAGGATGGTCTCGATCTCTTGACCTCGTGATCCACCCGCCTCGGCCTCCCAAAGTGCTGGGATTACAGGCGTAAGCCACCACGCCCAGCCTTAAAATCTGTTTCTAAAAGCTTTTATGCAAAATTCTTACTTCACTGATTCCAAAGTAATGTGTGCACAAAGAAAACGCATATTTTTTTAAATTTTTTCTTATACTTTAAGTTCTGGGGTACATGTGCAGATTGTGCAGGATTGTTACATAGTATGCACATGCCATGGTGGTTTGCTGTCTCCATTCCCCTGTCACCTACATTTGGTGTTTCTCCTAATGTTATCCCTCCCCAATACCCCCACCCCGTACTATCCCTCCCTTAGACCCACTACCCCCATACAGGCCCCAGTGTGTGATGTTCCCTCGCTGTGTCCGTGTATTCTCATTGTTCAACACCTACTTAAGAGAATATGCAGTGTTTGGCTTTTTGTTCTTGTGTCAGTGTGCTGAGAATGATGGTTTCCAGAGTCATCCATGTCCCTGCAAAAGACATGAACTCATCCTTTTTTATGGCTGCATAGTATTCCATGGTGTTTATGTGCCACATTTTCTTTATCCAGTCTATCATTGATGGTCATTTGGGTTGTTTCCAAGTCTTTGCTGTTGCAAGCAGTGCTACAGTGAACACATGTGTGCATGTGTCTTTGTAGTAGAATGAATTATAATCCTGTGGGCATATGTGCAGCAATGGGAAGTGCATAATATTAAATGTTATACATTTAGCTTGACAATATGTAATATTTATAAAATATTAATAACACACTCAGTAAAAATTATGAAAGCCTTTAAGTGATTATAATGAAACATTTTTGGTTTACCCAAATTAGTTAATAATTTTAGGAAAATAAGTGTAAGCATAAATATAAGATATATAATAAATATAAAGTAGTTGCTAATGTCAGGAAAATACAGCATAGTGCACACATTATTATTTTACTTAAGAAATTCCTGAGACTCTTGATATTTTATAAATAAGTGGTTTTAACATTGCTGTTTCATTATGAAAATAGACGCAACTGATTTAGAACTATAAAAGTAAAGCAATTATGTTTTCATAAATAACTAACACTACATGAACTTGTTCAAGATGATAATACTTTAGGAGAAAAATATAATAAGCTATCATATATTCTTGGAGAAAGCTTTGATTTATGAGGGGTTTTATGAAACAGCCTTCTTCGTGTCAACAATGCAAATGCCAAGGCCTGTTTTACAAGGATATTCTCAAGGGAATTGTAATTCACTGTCATAGTTTTCTGAAATATTATTGCACAACACATATTTCAAGCAAAAACCATTATGGATGCTAACAATACTACAATCGCCACTCTAACATTCCATTTGACTATTTTCTCAGATGTATTTTTTTTTAACCAAAAACGCTTTGTGGACAAAAAATGTTACTGCAACATTTAACAATCACTCCTTAAGATACAGACTTAGAGATAGCAATATTTGAACCGAAGAATTTTTAACATTATATAGACAATCAGAGTATCCTCAGCAGAAGACACACCGTTTAGAAGCGTTTGGCACTATGTGACCGTTAGGCTATGACATTTTACTTATTATTAATGCCACATAAACATAGCAGTCAGTTAGCTTTGGAGAGTTTTGTAATAATGGATGAAAATTACTTTTAAGAAGGGAAGATATAAGCAAAGGACTTTTCCTTAATTATGTAGCAGAGAATCTGATGTGTAAGTTAATGTAGAATGGAAGCATAGCCTAGGAGAATTTACTTAGAAATTCAACACAGTATTTCATTTTACCTGTCTTTTATGACACTTAATGTTTTCAGAAAATGATCTAACTTAAAACAAAAGTGTTCAGGGAATACAAAGTCTTATCATAGTTGGTTTACTATTTTAAGAGGATTTTTGTACAAAGAAGGTAAAGCAGGAAAAAACATTTTTACCAGGACATCTTAAAACTATATCCACTAGGATTATAATTTGGTTCCCTTTGCCTGATGCATTTTATTTTCCTGATCAAAGTAAATCAAGCTTTACTAATCAAAACTACTTCTTAATATGATTAATTGTAGAGTAGCATACATTAATTTTATCTTTCATTAGTAGTTTAAAAGGTTAAATGTTAAAATCCGTATAAAAATGTCCATTCCTTCAGTTAGTTTACTCTGCATGTTTACTTTGACTTTTTAACTCTGTAAACTTTACTTACTTTTAGAATTGTTTTCTAACAACTGTTACCACACAGCTTATTTTACCTTTCTAGTTTTAGAGACAGACAAAACATATTTGAAGAGAAGGAAGGGGATCAGGAAAAAAAGCTAGTGAGTACTAGGCTTAATACCTGGAAAATAAAATACTCTGTACAACAAACCTCCGTGACACATTGACCTATGCAACAAACCTACACATGTAGACCTGAACTTAAAAGTTAAAAAAAAAAAAAAAGGAAAAATTGCTTGGAAAAAAATAAAATCAAAGTAATTTTATGATGTTTATAAAGCCACATTCAGACAGAGCTCAATTCAAATCAGCTCATTTGAAAATAAAAAAAGTTCCTTCAATAGTATTGTATTTAAATTCATCATATTCCAACATTTTGTTAGTAGATATCACATTATTTCAACTATCACTACATATGTGTCTACCATCATATTCCTAACTTACAAAAAAAGGAGCTCTATTTTAGCACCCTCTACTTCGTATGTATTATTTCTATAAGTAGCAATAATACATATTTAATAAAAGTTATTTAAAATCTTACCAAAAATTACAAAAATGACAACTTCCATTGTTTTTGCTAGAAATACATTGATGTTAAAAGCTGCTAGTTTTTATCTTTCATTTTAAGTAAATTCATTCGGTGATTTCCACTTACACCACTTGTATTTAATCTCCTGAGCATAGCACGTGCTGGTGATAGAAAAACTGAATCTTTTTACATTTTATCGACAAATTTGTTAGATTATGTATTTTAAAATAAAATTAAACTGGGCCCAATACTTGTTTCTAGATGTCGTATTCTATTCATTTAATAGCCTAAGAAATTGTGTTTCCTTTTTAAGCCAAGAAACAACTCTAGTATGCAAGTGACTGTAAATAAATGAGGAAAGTAAATGAAGTATATTATATTTGTCTGTGAAGTCATTTATATTTGTATGACACTACAAAACATCAAATTAAACCTGTGCATTAGTGATTACTTTTCAGGGTAAGAATTTGGCAGAAACCCAAAGAAAAACTCAAATTATAATGGCTCTTATTTGAGTTATAACTGTTTCTGTTCAACTACAAGGCATTTATTTAATTCGTTGTGATAGAATAAAATCAGAAATCAAATTATACCATACTCAGAAGCTATCCTCTGTGTACAGCCTAGTAGTGGATACAACAGAGCTTTACCAATGGGAGGCAGTCTATTAAATTGCCTCAACTAAAATTTTGTTGTTTTCTTTATTTAATTGTTAATACCATAACATTTTCTAAGATTATACTTTGAGTGGCTATGCTTTTAAAACATATATATTACAGTAAACATCTTATTATTTATTATTATTTTTTAATTGAAATGGTCTCACTCTGTTACCAGGCTGGAGTGCCACGGCACGATTTTAGCTCACTGCAACCTTAGCCTCCCTAGTAGCTGGGATTACAAGCGCCCGCCACCACGCCCAGCTAATTTTTATCTTGTTTTTAGTAGACATGGAGTTTCACCGTCTTTGCCAGACTGGTCTTGAACTCCTGACCTTGTGATTCACCCTCCTCGGCCTCCCAAAGTGCTGGAATTACAGGAGTAAGACAATGAGCCCGACCAATATTATTCTTTGTACATAATTTTATGTAGAGCATACATGACCCTTTGTGTGTTCCTAAGGTAGTAGGTACTATTTGAATATTCATAAGATAATGTCTCAGTTCTATGGGAAATAAAAATAATATACTTTTACTCAAGTATATAAATTACCTTATTCTATCAAACAAACCAAATTTAAATACATGTGAAATTATTTACTTCATGTTGTTTATTCAAAATATACCAATGCCAGGATAGCTTGCTGAATATGTAGCACAAGTATATAATTGCAGTGTTTTTATACATGGGATTTAGCTTCACCTCTTTTTATTTTAACTTTTTTTAAATTTTATTTTTCCTTCTTTTTTTCTTTTTTTTTTTTTTTATCATAGAGGCGGGTGATCCGCTCGCCTGGGCCTCCCAAAGTGCTGGGATTATAGGCATGAGCCACCGCACGCAGCCTACTGTCACTTTTATTTTAGATACAGGTGGTACACGTGATTTGTTGCATCGAAAAGTTGTGTGATGCTGAGGTTTGGAGTATTAATTGCATCACCCTGGTGGTGAACATAGTACCTGAGAGATATTTAACCCACTCCCTTGCCCTCTAGTAGTCCACAATCCCATATTTATACCAAAGTACACTCAGTGCTTAGTTTACACACATAAGTGAGAACATTCAGTATTTGGTTTTCTCTTTTTGTATTAATTTATTTATAATGATGAATAAAATCTTTTTATTAATAATTAAATATTTTCCTTTGCAGCAACATGGTTGTCTCAACCAACCCATGTTGCTGCAAAAAAAAAAAAAAATTTATTTTTTATGTAGTATTCCATATTATATATGTACAACATTTTCCGTATCTAATCTGCCATTAACACCTGAGTTGATTATGTTCCTTTGCTATTGTTAATAGCACAGCGATAAACATACACGTCAATATGTCTTTTTGTTAGAATGATTTATTTACTTTTGAGTATATATCAAGTAAGGATTGCTGGGTCAAATGGTAGTTCTGTTTTCAGTTCTTTGAGAAATCTCCAGACTACTTTCTACAGTGGCTAGACTAAGTTACATCCCCCCAATAGCCTAGCCAGCATTTGAGTTTTTAAATGTTTCTAATAATAGCCATTCCGACTGGTGTAAGATGGTATCTCATTGTGGTCTTAATTTGCACGTCTCTGATGATCAGTGTTGTTGAGGATTTTCTCATGTTTGTTGGCCACTTGTATGTCTTCTTTTGAGAGATGTCTGTTCCCACCCTTTGCCTATTTTTTAATGAGGTTATTTGTTTTTGCTTATAGATTTAAGTACCCCATAAATTTCTGGGTATTAGATCTTTGTAGGTTGCAGAGTTTGAGAATTTTTTTTTTCCAGCCTGTAGGGTGTCTGCTTACTCTGTTGATAGTTTCTTTTGCTGTACCTGTTTTGTTTAATTAGGTTCCACTTGTCAATTTTTGGGTTTTTTTGCAGTAGCTTTTGAGGACCTAGACAAAATTTTTTTGTCAAAGCCAATGTTAGGAAGAGTATTTTGTTGGTTGTCTTCCAAGATTTTGTAGTTTGAGGACTTACATTTAAATATTTAATCCATTTTGTGTTAATTTCTATATATGGCCAGTAATGGTGGCTCACGCTTGCCTCCACAGCACTGTGGAGGGCTGAGGTGTAAGGATCAGTTGAGCCCAGAAGTTTGAGACCAGGCTGGGCACATTGAGAGACTCCGGCCCTAGAAAAAATTAAGAATTAGCTATGAGTGGTAGCATGCACCTGTAGTCCCACCTACTTAGGAAACTGTGGTACAAGAATTGCTTGAACCTGGGAGATCGAGGCTGCAGTGAGCCATGACTGTTACCGCTCTCCTGCTTGCTGACAGAGCTAGACCATGTGTCAATAAAAAAAAAATAATAATAATTTCAAAAAGTAAATGGTAGCAGTCCAGTGTAAACCTTCTGCATACAACTAGCCAGTTATCCCAGAACCATTTATTGACTGGATGGACCTTTCCACCTTACTTAATTTTGTTGGCCTTGTGGAAGATCAGATGATTTTAGGCGTGTGGCTTATTTCTGAATTTTCTAGTCTGTTCCATTGGCCTATGTATTTGTTTTTCTTTTACCAGTATCAAGCTGTTTGGGTTACTGTGGCTTTATAGTATAGGTTGACCTCAGGTAGTGTGATGTCTCCAACTTTATTATTTTTGCTTAGGGATGCTTTATCTTCGTCTTTGAAAACCAAATCCCCCCGATGATAGTGACTTGTAGTTGGCATATTTAGTTAAAAAAATTCATTATGTGATTAATATTTATTTCCATGCTGGAATAAGAAACTATTTTACTGCATTTTATAAACCCACAACCAAGTTGCCACTACTCTTAAATATGTGATTTACTAATATTTTTCCCTAAAATATTACACATGCTCATCATTACCTCCAGGGTTATTTAGTTTAATTAACAAAGAGACCTGAAACTATAGAGAAAATTCAGAACCACAGTAATTTATATCAAACTAATAACCTATTTGATTCAGATTTGTAAAAGATAATTTCATCAATTTCTATTGGTGCAAGCTTAGCCAAACTACTTCTGTTGCTCTAGAATGTTATTTATTGGGCTATATATTCATTTTATTAAAGAATTGAGGTTAATTTTATTTTACAAATAGCACAATTTGTTTCAAAAATTGAAGAGTAGGATCTTCAGTTTCTGAATTTTGGGTCTAAACTGTATTAGTCCATGAAACGATATAAGTAATCATTTTACAAGGGTGATGATATCATCTCTGGAATAAAAATAAGAGAAGAAAATGAAAAATGATGAAGCTTAACCTAAGAATAGCTTATGTTTTCCAATCAACTAAATCTATATTCCAATTACTCCGACTTATATTGAGATAAAAGTGCTTCAAACTATGCACAAAGATGCACTGTTCTGTCTAATTAATTCTGTAAACAGATACTTTAGGAAGGTTTATGATCTGATAGTTCATTAACATTAACATATATCTCAAGAGATTAATATTTCAAGATATGTTCCTTATCATACCTCCAAGAAAGCATAACTGTAATGAGTACTGAGTAAAATGACTTTTTATGATTAGAAAAAGAGAAACAAAATTTATCTTCATACCTCTAAAATCATTTTATTAACAGTATTATTTTATTTTATTGAATGCCCTATAAATATATATATTTAAGTCACTTCTGTATTAAATGTACATGTATTTTTTAAATTAATGAAGTACTAGCTTTGTGTTTATTACTGTATTTAGTAGTAGCTACTAGTGGTTTTATGAGACCACATTAAAGTCTAGACTTCAAATAAAATCCAGCTAAATTTTATGCTTTAAATTACTTCCTTTTAACACTAAAATTATCCTATTTTACAACTAGTTGCCTTCCATAGTATAAAGCAGAAGAATTTAATAATTAAATATGTATAAGTTCGTTAACTGCTCCTTGGAGAGAGAGCAGCTTCTTAAATTAACAGCATCTGTGTTATTTTAATTTCCAACAGGTCATTAATGACAATTATTTATTATAATTTAAATAATTTATGGTTTTATATCTAGTGTAATTCCATTTAACCCATGGAAAAGAGAGTAAGAGGGGAACTAGTACTACATTGTAGTTTTAACAAACAAATACAAAATAATAGATTATTTACTTTAAAGTGTATAGAGAGTGTATTTGAAGCAAACAAGACAAATGACAGCATGCCACCAAATACCTATAGTCTATCATTTAATATTGTCCCATTGTCTTCATCCTTAAAATCTGAAAAAAAATCAAATAAACTGTAAAACAAAAACGTACTAAGACATAAACTCATCTTAAAATACTGCCATTTGGCCAGCCTGGTGGTTCATGCTTGTAATCCTGGTACTTTGAGAGGCTCAGTTGGAAGGATTGCTTGAGCTGAGTTCAACACCAGACTGGGCAACATTGAGAAAACATGTCTCTACAAAAAAATAAAATAAAAATTAGCTAGGTGTGATGGTGGGTACCTGTGGTCCCATCTACTCTGGAACTTGAGGTGGGAGGATCACTTGAGCCTGGGACACAGAGTTTACAGTGAGTAGAGATCATGCCACTGTACTCTAACTTTGGCAACAGAGGTTGCTATCTCAACCCTATCTCAAATAAATAAATAAAATAAAACAACAACAAAAACACCTTCTATTTGTCTATTTATTTATTGTTTAATTTTTGTGAGTAGTAGGTGTATATTTTTATGATTTAAATGAGACATTTTGACACAGACATGCAATGCATAATAATCACATCACCTCCAACATGTATTTTTTGTGTTTCAAAGAATCTAATTATACTCTTAGTTATTTTTAAATGTATGATAAAATGTTTTTTTCTGTTGAGATAGAAAATACTAGATCTTATTAATTATTTATATTTTTGTGCCCACTAACCATCCCCATTTTCCCCTTTCTCCCTCAGTACCCTTACTAGCCCCTGATAATTATCCTTCTACTCTCTATCTCCATGAGTTCAATTGTTTTAACATTAATATTTTAATGAAACAAATGATAATGGAAACACAGCATACCAAAACATATAAGACACTGTGAAAGCAGTACTAAGAGGAAAATGTGTATTCTGCAGCCCTTGGATTAAATGTTCTATAAATATACTTTAGGTTCATTTGGTTTATAGTGCAGATTGAGTTCAATATTGCTTTATTGATTTTCTGGCTAGATATCTGTCCAATGCTGGAGGGTGAGGCGTTGAAATTTTCAGCTATTATTGTATCAGGGCCTATATTTCTTGTTAGCTCTAATAATATTTGCTTTATATATATGGTTGCTCCAGCATTGTATATATATAAATGCTCTATGCATATATATTTGCATGGAGCATATATATTTGCAAGCATTGTATCGCCTTTTGAATTGATCCTTTTATCATTATATAATCACCTTATTTTTCTCTTCTTACAGTTTGTGTCTTGAATTATATTTTTTCTGATATAATTATGGCTATGCCTTCTTATAATTACTATTGGCATAAAATATCCTTTCCCTATCCTTTATTTTTATTCTATGTATGCCTTTATGGATGAAGCATGTTTCTTGTAGGTAGCAAATATTTGGGTATTTTTTAACCATTCAGCCAGTTTATGTCTTTTGATTAGAGAGTTTAGTACATTTACATTCAATGTTATTATTGATAAGGAAGAACTTACTTATTTGCTTTCTTGTTTTGTGGTCCTCTCTCCTTTATCTTTCTTTCCCACCTTCTTTTAGTGAAGGTGTATTTCTCATGTTATATAATTTAATTTCTTGCTTTTCATTTTTTGTGTATCTATTTGATATGGTTTGGCTGTGTCCTCACTCAAATCTCATCTTGAGTTATAATTCCCACAATCCCTATATGTAATGGGAGAAACACCATGAAGATAATGGAATTATGGGATCTGATTTCCTCATTCTGTTCTCATGATAGTGAGTTAGGTCTCAGGAGATCTGACGGTTTTATAAGAAACTTCCCCCTTTGCTAGGCACTCATTCTTCTCTCTCCTGCCACCTGTGAAGAAGGACATGTTTGCATCCCCTTCCACCATAATTGCAAGTATCCCGAAGCCTTCCCAGCCATGTGGAACTGTGAGACAATTAAACCTCCTTCCTTTGTAAATTATCTAGTCTCAAATATTTCTTCATAGCAGCATAAGAAGCAACTAATACAGTAAATTGGTACTGAGAGTGGGGTGCTGCTACAAGGATACTTAAAAATGTGGAAGCAACTTTGGAACTGGTAACAGGCAGAGGTTGGAACAATTTGGAAGCTCAGAAGATAGGAAAATGTGGGAATATTTGGAACTTCCTAGATACTTGTTGAATGGCTTTGATAATGTTCATAGTGATATGGACAATGAAGTCCAGGCTGAGGTGGTCTTATATGGAGATATGTTTGGGTTCACTCAGGGTGGCTGGAAAAATATTAGGGAATTATTAGGGAAAGTTATAGATTATAGTCTCAAATCTTTTGGAAGGCTGGAAGGTTTTATTGGAACAGGCTGAAGGCAGCCAGTTCTTACATTAGCTTAGGAAAAACACAGGATGATAAGAGACTTTCCAAGTTAAGTCTGTTTACCCCACATTCCTTTGTCTTTAATTTGTTTGCTCATGTAAACTGTGTGTTGGATGGTCCTCTCAGGGGGAGGTCAAAGGGGAATTACCCATTAATGGTGTTTACTCTGGACCCTGAAACCAAAAGCTTTTATCATTCATAAAACCACTCTTTTAACCATGTTAATTATCCACAAGCATGTTGACCTACAACCTCCGTTATAAGACCTTTACCAAATAAATGTGAGGATGTTCAGAGGGTCTGGGTCAATTGGCTGCATTCGCTATCTGAAAGCAGTCGACCACCATCCCTAGCCCACTTAAATCACTTAAATAGGTATGAGAGTGCATTTATTCATCTGTCATTGAGTCAGGGTCTGCAGGACAGACCTCCGCAGGTGTAGATCAATGTCTCAGAGATGAGGAACTTCTTGGGAACTGGAGCAAAGATGTCACTGATTATGCTTTACTCAAGAGACTGGCCACATTTTGCCCCTGCTCTAGAGATCAGTAGAACTTAGAACTTGAGACAGATAATTTAGGGTACCTGGTGGAAGAAATTTCTAAGTAGCAAAGTCTTCAAGATGAAGCAGAGCATGCAGGTTTGGAAAATTTGCAACCTGATAATGTAGTAGAAAAGGTAACCCCCTTTTCTGGGAAGAAATCAAAGCCTACAGCAGAAATTTTTATAAGTAATGAGGAACTGAATGTTAATCACCAAGAAAATGGGGAAAATGTCTAAATAAATGTGAGCATCTCTGACTTATTGAGGCCACACTTTCTTGGCACCTGTGCTAAGCCATGTGGTCTCTTAGCCACATTCACGGGCAAAATACCTGTGACTATGTACTCCTTTCATTCGTCGCTTGGTCAGAGTCTGCGGGACAGACTTGGCAGACTGCGTTAAAATATTTTCAAAAGTTGTGAGTGAGCCTTACATATGTGAGAAATTCCATTTGTTTGAGGTAGAAAAATATTTTCATGCATTATTATGTTTTCTAATATTTTGTTGAGAATTTTTACATTTATCTTTGTGAAATATACTGGTTTGTACTTGTTGCTTTTTTAATTTCCTGTAATGTCTTTGTCTGGATTTGATATAAGGACACAGCTGACCTTATGAAATGAGTTAGAAGTGTTATCTTTGCTTCTATTTTTTATAAGAGATTGTAGAGAATTAGTGTAAGTTATCCCTTTGATGTTTTGCGGAATTCGCTAGGGAACCCATTTGGACCTGGTACATTTTGTTTTGCAAGGCTATTAATTATTGATTCAATATGTTTAATAGATATAAGCCTATTAAGACTGTCAATTTCTTCTTGCATGCATTTTGGCAGATTGTGCCCTTTTAAGAATTAGTCTATTTTACCCAGGTTTTTAAATCTTAGACATAAAAACTGTTCATAAATTTGTTTTATTCTTTTTGTATTTATAAGATCTGTAGTGATATGTCCTCTTTCTTATAATTAGTAGTTTGAATCTTCTCTCTGAGCTAGCATGACTTGAGTCTTATCAATTTTGTTGACCTTTCCAAAAAACTAACTTCTAATTTTGTTGATTTTGTCTATTAATTTCTTATTTTCAATTTCATTTATTCTGTCCTAATTTTTATTTTTTATGTTATCCTTACTTGAAGTTTAATTTGCTCTTCTTTTTCTAGCTTTGTAAGGTAGGATTTTAGGTTACTGACTTTAGATCTTTTTAATAACATGTGTAATCAATGCTATAAACTTCTTTTTATGTACTGTTGTCACAACATGCCAAAATTTTGATATTGATTATCTCTGAATATTGCTTCTGTTCCATTAACTTTGGTATATCCAGACACACACACACACACACACACACACACACACACACACGCAAGGAGGGCAGGAAGGAAGAAGGGAAGGAAGGAAGGAAAGAAGGAAGGAAGGGAAGGCAAGGAGGGAAGAAGAAAGGAAGACATTTATTTACTCATATACATGAAAAGTCTCAGCTATGGAAAGGCCAAGGGATTCAAACCATACCAGTAGGACACAGGATGTTTCTCTTAATGATGACCTTCTCTAAATACTCAACTTCTTTATGTCAGCTTTATTTTCTAGACAACTGTATACAGGAAGTTTTTAAAAAACTTTATGGTTATGTCATAACATAAATTTCAGATAGAAAAAATATATTTTTCCAATTAATATTTTTAAGTGTTCTGGGAAGATTTTAATGAAAATAATCAAGTTATTTGCCTCACAGAGCATGTGTGAAGAGGGACTCTTAGAAAGCCTGGGCTGTTTTACAGGAATCTACAGGGTGGAATGAGAACCACCCCAAATCACATGGCCTAATATTAGATTAATAGTGATTCTTCAAAAGGAAATATCAAATCCAAATGGAAGAGAAAGAAATAAAATGTTAACAACACATGACTATTAAACTGTATCTCTTGTTTTTGTTAACTAAAGAATAACTAAAAATAACTTCATATTCATATATATTTATTTTGAAATGCATCCAAGTGAAGAGGTACACAAAATTTTATCTCTAATGATATTTAATTACTATTTTTAGGAAAGAAAAATAAGAATGTAAGTCTCAAAACACAAAATACATTCTACTTCATTTGCATCCACATGCTTTCACCCAAGAGCTGCCATGTCATTAGCAAGCATCATGATAATTTATGTCATTAGTTGAAAAGAAGATATGAGTAAGAAGTTGAATCAATTAATTGAAACCTATAATTTCAATATTCAACTAAATTCAACTTAGAAGAGTGCTTGTATGCTTTTATTTATTGAATGAAATGTTTTTATCATCAAATCTGGCATTGTCTACTGTTAATTTTGGAAAGCAAGTTGCTAAATGCCACTCATGCTATGAATTTTTTTCAATGACTTGTTTAAAGTTGCGATTGTGTTTGATTTTTTGACTGAAAAAAATGGTCAATTTATTTTATTTCCTTCATAACTAACTGAGAAATCTCAATCTTAACCATTTATTGCATTAAAAAATAATTTATTACCTACAGAAGTTCAAACTGTTTATCTCTTCTGTATATTTAGAGTAGACATTGCTATTTATTTAAAAGTGTGTAGGTTTTGGAAACAGACTTGTCCTTGAAATTTTGAAACATAAATTTGTAATTTAAAATTATACTATTTGGGGCCAGAAATGTTACTTTCCTATGTGTCCATTTCTTTATCTGGAAAATGAAGGTCACACATCTTTCTCAGAGTGGTCACAATACATTGAATAGAATTTAAAACATTTAATAATTATGTCTAACAGAAATCTTAAAATGTTTGTCCTGTGCTTGAATTTCTTGTTATATCTTTACCTCTTCTTTTCCACACATAAATAATCAACTGTGCAAAGTTCAACTTCAGTAGGTTGCCCACCATTATCTATAGTTCCTGGCCTCTTTTTTTTTTTTTTTTTTTTTTTTTTTTTTGAGACAGAGTTTCGCTCTTTTTACCCAGGCTGGAGTGCAATGGCGCGATCTCGGCTCACCGCAACCTCCGCCTCCTGGGTTCAGGCAATTCTCCTGCCTCAGTCTCCTGAGTAGCTGGGATTACAGGCACGCGCCACCATGCCCAGCTAATTTTTTGTATTTTTAGTAGAGACGGGGTTTCACCATGTTGACCAGGATGGTCTCGATCTCTTGACCTCGTGATCCACCCGCCTCGGCCTCCCAAAGTGCTGGGATTACAGGCGTGAGCCACCGCGCCCGGCCTAGTTCCTGGCCTCTATGATGTAGATTGAGATATTATCTTGCAGGGAATACAGAGAGAACTCCTACATTCCCTTCAAGGGCCAATTTTAAAGCATATGTAGCATTTCCACTTTTACTCTTCAACCAAAATGAATTAATCACTTCCCCCTTTGTCCTCTATAACCACTGTTAAGCATTTACCACATTGTTGCTTGTTTTATAATTATTTTATAAATATCTGTCTCCTTCTGCATATTTAATAATTTGAAGAACAGGCATTGTACAAAATAAATAAGTAGCAGACATTTATATGTAGGACCATTAACTAAAATCGTTCTCTTGTGCCTCATATAAAATCCTCCAATAAAAATAATTATTTATTTATTTATTTTGTCATTTCTTTGTGATCACCAATGAGATTATTTTATATCCTAAAATTATAACACTCTAATTTGAACTTATTACAGTTTAACTTCAATAGCATGCAAAAAAAACTTTGCCTAATAACTCTATTAATCATAATAATATTAAAAATCTTTTGCGGTTTTTTTTGTTTTTTTTTTTTTTTTTTGGGGGGGGTTTTCGCTTTTGTTACCCAGGCTGGAGTGCAATGGTGCGATCTCGGCTCACCGCAACCTCCACCTCCTGGGTTCAGGCAATTCTCCTGCCTCAGCCTCCTGAGTAGCTGGGATTACAAGCACGCGCCACCATGCCCAGCTAATTTTTTGTATTTTTAGTAGAGACGGGGTTTCACCGTGTTGACCAGGATGGTCTCGATCTCTTGACCTCATGATCCACCCGCCTCGGCCACCCAAAGTGCTGGGATTACAGGCTTGAGCCACCGCGCCCCGCTGTGTTATGTTTTATGCCTTATGATTTTTTTGGTTGAAGACTATACATTTGACTCTAATATAATAACTTTGGGAATCAAAGTATGCTCTTTTCCCAGGGTTTGCTGTTTTTTATTATTTATGTTTTTGTTTTGTTTTGTTTTTGCTTTTATGTTTTTTGCAAAATTATTTTTAGACAGACTCTGTGCCATGAAGAAGCCTGAGGTGTAAATTTAAGGTCTTAAAGTCTATTCAGGCCTTTTCTGAGCTGTACCCTTCCCTGAAATTTCAAGATCGCTTTCTCTTATATGCAGCTGCTTTTGCAGTTGAATGTCCTACCCTTTGATGTTTGACTCCCATAAGGGGAAAAAGAGAAAAATGAAGACAGAGAAAAGGGTGCTGTCCTTTTAAATCTCCTGGAAGTTACTTCACCCAGAAGAAGAGGGCTTTACAACAATATGAGAAGGTGCAACAGTGGCTTCCCGCCTATTTGTATCTATGTGATACACAACAGCAGTCAACTATCAGAACACAGATGTGTATTTGGAGGACAGGGTAATTTTTGCCCACTCTGGTTTTCACAAGCTGTGTGTAGGTTACTCCAGGAATACATGCACTGCTGCCTGCCCAGGCACTGAGGGTAGAAACAAGGTAGTCGCTATTGTGCTAAGAGTTGAAATAGTCTGAAATTAACTGTAATTTACTATTCAAGCCATCTACTGGAACTTTCAGGTCATCAACAGAGTTCCAAAGTAGCTGCATACACTATTCTTCCCATGCAATAGTTGTCTGGATTGGGAAAAAGGTTCCTGATACTTCCTACTCCTCCATCTTAAGAGAATCCCCCCCACTCTATCTACTTTTATCCCCCAGTTAATGTAGAATTATTCAAAGCTCAGTTAGATGCCAATTTATCTTTATATATTTCACCATCTATGGCTGCAAATACACTCTATGCACAAATATGTGTCACGTATTTATATCTCTAACCTCTCTCCTTTAATAACCCCTGTCATATAATAGTCACTATATTAGCATTTCATGGTACTATTGATGTTGCATTACTTTTAAGAGGCTCCTGGGACCAGCAGAAACAGTGGAATGTGTTTTTTTTTTTTTTTTTTCAAAGTTATCAAAGAACAAAAGTTTTCCCCTGCCTTATACTAATTATGTGGCCTTACATAAGTAATTCAGCCTCCACTGACCTTATCTGTTATCTTATCTGTATGCAAATGCAGGAACTACATTATTAAATAATCTTTAAGTTCCTTTCAGCTCTCAAGTTTTATTATTCACTTTCAGCTGGCTGGCTCAGTGATCTCAGTATTGATATTGATAAGTAGCAAGTCACACTTTATTGTAAATGAGTGCCAGTCATGGCATTTATATAGGTAACAAAAATGAGATATTTTATAACAAGCTTTATGCCACCAAATATATGCTTAGGAACGGACTTAAGAAATGCAGGAAAGAAATAAAGCAAACTAGTGAATTAGAAAAGAAAGAAAGCGAATTAGAATGAAAGAGTTAAACAGAAATGTTAAGTTTAAACAAAACCGTCGTCAAATATCAGAAAACAAAGTATATAGCTAGGAATCATGAAGTACAGAGAAGATGAAAACAGAATACTAAGATTGACAAAAATCCCTGGGATAAACTAGGGCTGAAGAGAAGTGTCCTGCTTCTGTTTGCCCTGGTGTCAAAAGCAATGGCTGAATATCTTGAAAGGACAACTGATGATAAAGTTTCTTACTTCATACTGTCTGCTAGGACATTGATCCCCAACCTTTTTGACACTAGGGACTGGTTTATGGAAGAAAATATTTCCAAGGGCCAGGGCGGGGGATGGTTTTGGGATGAAACTGTCTACCTCAGAAGATCATCAGGCATTAGATTCTCATAAGGAGTGTGCAACTTAGCTCTCTTGCATGCTCAGTTCACAGTAGGGTTTGCACTCCTATGAGAATTTAATGATGCTACTGATCTGACAGGATGAGGAGCTCAGGATATAGTGCTCACTTGCCCACCACTCACCTCCTGCTTGGTGGCCCAGTTCCTAACAAGATGCAAAACAGATAGCCCAGGGGTTGAAGACCCCTGCTCTACATACTTCTTTCACAGCTACAAATTGAAATCTCCTGACTGTTACCATTTAGGACAATAAAAAATGTTTTTTAACAACAGTATCTTCCTAGTCTTTTTTCCATGCTCTGAGTTTTTTCTCTAGATTTTTACATATATCTTTCTATACTAAACTTTAAACTAAAAATAATGAACCATATAACTACTTCTATGTATTAAAAAAGATACAACATTCCCCTAAAACAAAATTAAATGCACAACTGAAGTAAGAAATAATTCCTAACTCATCACTGATTTTAATAAATTAGGCTGTACTATTTTTGTAATATTGTATTATGACAATGCAGACTCTAAATGCACATTAAAAGATATAAGTAGACATAACATAAAACCAAAGTACAATCTAGTATAAAGTATTCATTCTTTCATTCACTTATTTAATTATAATTGCATTGAATGAGTAAATGCTCTAATTACTGATTACAAATATGGTTATTACACAGTTCTCTCCTCAGTAAATAGGATTGAGTAGGGAACATAGATGTGAAACAACTAATTACATTGCAACAAATATACACAAGAAAAATAGTGAGGATACAACATTTTCAAGAGATTTTAGGAGATAACATTTTAGCAAATATTCTTTTAAATCTGGTGGATGGATATGTGTTGAAAGAAATTTTGAGTTTAGAGAGAGCATCTAGGAAGGAGGAATACTAGGTGTCAAGATACTGGGAAAAGACATTGAACAACCATGTTCGTCAAATGGCAAGTAGTTAGATAAAGATTGAGTGCAAGTTTTCTATTGCTGAATTTTCTATTACTGAAATTACCACAAATTCAGCACTTAAAAGAACAAAATATTATTTCACAAATTCCTTGCATCCTGTATCTCGGACATTTTAGCTCAGAGCTTCAGAAGGCTGAATCTAGGAATCATTCACTTGTATTCTCATCTAGAGGCTCAACTAAGGAAAGATCTTCTGATCTGCCTCATATTACTGGCATAATTTAATTGCTTGCTGTTGTAAGACACAGATTTCTATTTTCTTGCTGGCTGTTGGCCAAGGATTACTCTCAGCTGCTAGATAACTGCTCTCATTTCCTTGTCATGTGGTTCATTCATCTTTGAAGCTAGCAACAAAGAATCTCACTCCTGTCAAATTCTTATAGATAAGCGTAGTAACTTTCAGTGCTCACCTAGATAGGTCAGTACCACTAAGGTAATCTCCATTATAATTAACTCAGA
This sequence comes from Sapajus apella, assembly GCF_009761245.1. Lineage (NCBI taxonomy): Eukaryota > Metazoa > Chordata > Mammalia > Primates > Cebidae > Sapajus > Sapajus apella. The sequence goes on from NW_022436990.1 coordinate 791,374, forward strand.
GTCAAATAATCAGTGACGTAGGTAGAGGAATGATTCCTAACTAGGAATCTCTGTTACACAACAGGGCCAAGTTTTTTTGGTGGCTTTTGAAACACTTTGTCTACCTGCATAGGGCCTCACCTCACCTACTCTTTTTTTGAGCTAGTATGCTTTTGGAGGAGGGAAAATTCTTCCTATGCCATTTGTGAGCCCTTATTGCAAGCCCCAAGTCCTCCAGAGGTTCCTCCTTTATGTCAGAGGGCAAATAAATGTTGACCTTTTGAACACAAGGGCTGCTGTTTTTGTGAGCATATAAAGGATTTTCATTGGTACCCCTATTGCTTCCTCCTGTAGCAGTGGGATTTCATTGTCTGCTTAAGCATTTGTTCTGCATTTTATCCCTGGAGGACGAAGAACCCCAAATACAACTTTTCCTTCATTTATTTAACAACTTCCATTCCCTTCTCAATAAACACAAACACCTTCAAGGTCATAACCAAAAGGAGGGAAGTCAAGCCCCCTTGCAGCAGTTGGCTGAAAAAACAGGCTTCTTGTCTACTTAAAGAACGTAGGGAATGGGCATCTGGGAAAAGACATAATCCTTTTGTTGCTAGAATGTTCTGAGTGAGAGTCACTATAAGGTCAAGCAGAAAACAATATAGGCTGGTCTAGGCACAAAAGACAAAAGTCCCATTAGTATAGAGATGAAAGCTGGTCCCAGGACATATTACTATTAGAACAGAGATGGAGGCAAGGTCAGGGGTACCCAGTAAGGCCATTTTATTTCAGAACTCCAAGGATGAATAGGATATCCCCTATTTATTCTGGTGTCTCCTCTGTTCTCAAGTGGGTAATTGTGATAAGATGGGACAAAGGATAAAGGTATGCAGAAAGACTGGTTTATTCCAGAACCCTAAGGACAAATGGGGTGTGCCATATTCGGTAAAGGATAATAGAAAAATAAGACAGATTGCCTTCTTTTTCTTTTTTTCCTCCTCTGTTCTCTCTTTGGTGATGGGTAATCATAATTCTGTGCTTCAGGGTACACCGCTTGGCTACATCCTCAACAACTGGAAGAAATTTGACCCCAAAACCCTAATATGAAAAGGGCTAATTTTTCTATAATGCATGCTGGATTGAATATGAGCTCTAGGACTAGGAATCTTGACTAGAAAATGGAAGCATCAATTTTAATACAAGCTATCAACCAGATTTGTTTTGTCTCCAGAAAGAAATTGACGGAAATTCCCTATCTACAGGTCTTCATGGCCTGAAGAGAAAACTCTGACCTTTTTCAGGCTTGTAAAATGGACCCAGCAATGATAGCTACCATGGTCAGGCATCCTCTCTTTTTGGCTCAAGAGACCTCCTTTGGGTTTGCCCAAAGCTCAAGCCCTGGTGGAATCAAGAGCATAGCTAAGCACAAACTATACTGTTCCTTCTATCCCATTATATCCAAGTCTCTGAGCCCCAGAGCCTTCCCCTTTCTATCCAGGGCTATCCTATGAATACAACCCTTTTAAGTTATACCTTCAAGAAGTTAGTGATCCCAGTGGACCCACTAGGACCCATTCATTATGCAAAACCTGAGCCAAATTGAAATGGAACTAGGGAAATTTATGGAAGAAACTGACAAATATATCAAAGGGTTCTGTAAACTGGTCTTAACATTTTAACTCATCTGGAGGGATATCTCAGTCATACTAGAGAAAATTTTGTGTAAAGGAGAATTTGATTCCATTATGGAGGTGGCTTAACAATTTTCAAATGCAATGCACAGGATAAACCTTGGTGCCTACCCTGTAGGGGGCCAGCCCAGTTCCCCAGGTTCTTCCTGTTCTAAACATTTTTAATAAACTTTTGCTCCTTCTCTAAAACTTGCCTCAGTCTCTCACTCTACCTTATGCCCAGATAAATTCTTTCCTCTGAGGAGATAATAATGGAATTGTTGCAGACCTGGATGTATTCACCGCTACTAACAATATTGTACAGATGCATTTTACAAAGATAATTCTGGTTGTAGGCATCACCACTCTCAGCAGAGCCTCCCTTTTGTCTATCAGCAGGTTTCTTTGACCACGAGATAACTCGGAACCTAGGTAATTTTCAGTTGGTTGAGAGATTTGTGCCCTTTTTCAGAAACTTTATATCCTCTATCTGTCGAAAAGTTTAAGGTCAGGAGTATGTTTTGATTTGAAGTTTCTTTAAGTATACTAACAACCAAGATATCTTCGACATATTAGCAGAATCTCTTAATCTAGTCACAATTCCCTCAAGTCTCTAGCCAAAGCTTTTCCAAAGATCATGGGCAAACTTTTCAACCCTTGATATAGTATTGTCCAGCAATATTGATTTCTGTTAGGCTCTGTATGTTCCCATTCAAAAGCAAGCAGCTCTTGGTACTCAGCACTTAGGGATGTGCAGTAAAAATCATCATTTCAATATAAGGCAGTGAACCAGCAAAATTCTCTGGACAGGTTGTTAAGTAAAGTGTAGGAATTTGGCACCATGAGAGTAGTGTCTTCTATAATTTGACTAATGGTCCTTATGTCCTATAAAAATGATATCATTTAGTCCCTGGATTCCATAGTGATAAAGAGGGAATATGATAGGGAGATTGTTGAAGCCATTGTATTAGTTTGTTCTCACATTGCTTTAAAGAACTACATGAGACTGGGTAATTTATAAAGAAAAGAGGTTTAATTGGCTCACAGTTCTGCGGGCTCTACAGGAGCATAGCCAGGAGGCCTCAGAAACTTACAGTCATGGCAGAAGGTGGAGGAATGCAATCACATCCTCACATGTTGGAGAAGGAGAGAGAGAGAGAGAGAGAGAGAGAGCGAGCTAATGGGGAAGTACTACCCACTTTCAAACAACCAAATCTCTTGAGAACTCTTACCACAAGACAATACTGGAGGAGGGTACTAAACCATTAGAAACCACCAGTCACTTCCCACCAGCCCCCATCTTCAATACTCGAGATCACAGTTTAACATGAAATTTGGGTGAAGACACAGAACCAAACCATATCAGCCATATAAGCTGGTATTCAAGGAATGTAGCTATTAGAGACTTTATAGCTTTCTTTGCATACCTCTTTAGGGGATACTGTTTTAAATTGGGAGTTCATAAATCAGGGCAAAGTCTTGGCTTTTCTTGGTCTTTCATCAGCCAACACTTCTGGTTTGACCTCTCACAGAACCTCCTCAGGGATTTCTGGCAAAGGCTCTTTCTCTAGTTTTAGTAGGGCAGCTTGGATCGGGTAGGCTTATTCGAGAGACATCTTAATATTTACTTTTTCTGGTGAAAAAGTTACTTATGCATTTAATTTTGCTTGAAGTCCTATCACAACAGAGGTATTGGGTACTCAGGCATATAAAAGAAAGCTATGTTTTAAATAGGTTTTTCTATATGGCATTTGAGTGGCTGAAAGACTTGGAGGAGATATTATCCAGATATACCAGTAGTAGCTATGGTCTTTGTCTGATGTTTAGGACAGAGTATATAGACTCAGTTATTAGTTAGAAAGTATATGAGTGCTTCCCTTTTGCAGCTGTAACTCAGGGTTTCTTGTGAGTGTCAATCAAGGAAAAAGGCAAGTTTCAATCACTTTAGGAGATTTATTTGCCAAAGTTAAGGACACACCCGGGAGACAGGAATATGCCTTTCTCTGAAAGTGATTTTCAGGGCTCCAAATTTAAAGGGGAAAAGGTAGGATGTTGAAAAGCACACAGTTTTTACATAAACAAAACGGGCAGAGGAAAAATGTAAGGAATCTGCATTTTACTAAAGATAACAGAGACAACATGGGGTAGGGGAATAATCAGGTAAACATTTGTGTCTGGCTGGCTGGCTGGAGTGATTGCATCTGTAAAGATAAACTATCAATTTGCATTGTCCATGGTGAAGTTTTTAAAAGTCACCAGGAATTTCCTTGTGGGCAAAATATGGGGGAGGTGGGTAGCTTTTCATCTTGTAGCCATGCTATTTAGGAATCAAAAGCATAAGGCAGGTTTGCATGATGCGGTTCCCACCCTGACTTGTCTCTTTGACTAAATGAGGTTTGGGTCCCAAAATTTAATTCCCTTTCACAAGGGAAGTGTCGTTAAAGCTAATGCAGTCTAGAGAGCCCCATGTCTGTCATTCCTGGTTGCTATCAGTAAGCTATGACATCTGGTGGGTAGATTTGCAGGGATTTTCTTTCTTCACCCACCAGGAATGGTTAGGACACTCATGTTTCCAATGGCCTTATTGCCTATAATTTGTATACTGCAGTGGCCCCAAGGGCAAACAACCCTTTGGCCAAATGGTGGGGCTTTGAGGGGGCCTTCTCCAAGATTTTTTTTTCTCCAGAAAATGCCTTATTGTTTTCTGATTGTATATGAGAGCAGTGGCATGCAGAGCAACCTGTTGTCCAATGTCACATTATTTTGGCTTTTCCTGGGCTTGATCACTGTTATTAAACACGTTAAAGGCAATCTCAGTCACAGTCATTGAGACATTGACATTACCAATCCCTCTTCTACTCTTTGTATCTTTTTCTTCTTATATCAGGGACACTTTGATTGATGAAAGTCATATTGACCAGTCTCATGTTATCTGGGTGTTCTGAGTCTATATAAGTATATTGCCTGTAAGCTTCAAAGATTCTCTGAAGAGGTTAGGCCTTTTAGCTTTGAGATTCCCCTTCTCAAACCAACTTATTAAACATTCCTTATAGCAGTTTAACTTTGCCTGGTCTCTTCGGTCATTGGCATCCCAGTCTGGCTTAGTCCTGGGTGTGGGGTATGTTGTGAACAGCTAGAGCCCTAGCTCTATTATTTGTTTATGATGCTTATAGCCTTTTGGTTCCCTGATGGGCTTTACCATTCTACATTTCTCAGGAGTGAGGAAGGTATTTCTGAGAGGCTGAATGTCAAACTTCTTGGTGTATGAATAGCAAAGATGAATGTAAATAAAATTCCCGTCATTTTGTAATCATCCAGGTAGGCAGGCATGTTATTTTTCCATATATATATATGGAAAAAAAAAATATATATATATATTCTAAGTTGAAAAAGGGGGGAATGCACATCTAAGAATTCAGGGGGTCAATCTTGGTAATCAAGATCTGTAGGAACTTGTCTTAGCAGGAACTACCCTGTCTGTTAAGAAGCATTCCCCAGGCTGAATTGGGTACCCTGTGCATATGTGTAGGTATGTGGAAGGGATACCATTTCTGACTGCTAACTGATAGGTAGAAAGTCGGGGGTGGGGAGGTAACAAAACTGAGCCAGTGCCTTCGGGAGAATCATTGTTCCCTTCCGGGTCACTTTTAATAGCACCACTGGCCTAGCATGGAGGCACTGTAGGAGACAGCAAATGAGGAAAGATAATATCATCACCTGATTTGTATTCTAAAAACATACCTTTTCTCTGTGGATTCTCCTCTTTGAACCATAAGAATTTACATCTATTTTGCAAATTCTTATTTTAGTATAAGGTATTTTGGTATAATAATTCTTACTTTTGTATAAAAGATTGTACATAGGAATCTCAGCCCATTTCTTTTATATTTTACAAAACAACTCTAATTGGAGAATAGTATTCTAGTTTAGGGTCCCAATCTTAGGCCAGTTTTCCTCTTATTCGAACAAATATCAAGGTCAAGCAGTATTACAAAAGAAAATCATCCCAGCCGAGGCAACATGGTGAGATCCAGTCTATACAAAAAAAAAATTAAAGAAAAAAAATTGTTGGTGTGGCAGTGTGTGCCTGTAGTCCCAGCTACCCAGCAGGCTGAGACAGGAGGATCGCTTGATTCTAGGAGGTTGAAGCTGTAGAGAACTGTGTTTGCAACACTGCAGTCTAGCCATGGCAACAGAGAAAGATCATGTCTCAAAAAAAAAAAGAAGAAAATCCTTTTCTTTTTTTTTCATGATTTATAACTAAATATTGCCCAATTTTGAAAAGTGCATCCCAAAGCTCTCCAGTAGGATATGCAATTACGGTTCCTGATTTTGTATGGAGATTTATCTGAGATGCCCAGAGAAAGACCCTGCACTAGGGTGTGGTGCTTAGAGGAGGTTCCTTTCCAAAGAATCAGCAATGGGCCAGATATTTCCCTTTAGTTATTTCAGAGGATCCTAAACATCAAATGGTGTTGAGTTTCTAGAAATATTGGGGTAATCAAGCCCCTTATATGCACCTTTAGATGAGCTGTGGAAGTTCCCTCTCACCTGGGAATGGAGCATGTTCCAGTGGAATTTTCTACAAGATCACTTTATGTTGTAGGTCAGTATAATCTTAACACCTCTACCTGGCTCCTAGTTATCTGGGGAAACACTAAAACAGTCAGAGCAAGTAATGTCCTTTATCTTTGGAGGTCAAGGGCTCTCATAAATACTTAATGAGGTATTGTTGCAACCATCAAAGATTTGAACCTCCCTTAGACCAAGTGGATATACAAACCAACAACAGGAACATACAGGCAAACAAAAACTAAAAGGACACCAAACTGAGTACCCAAGTAGTTACAGCTTATTAGTTTTTTCTTTATTCTTTGGGACTCTAATCCAAAAGCAATGACTCTAATAGGACTAGGATCTCCCTAGGGTGGTATTCACACCCACAATCCTAGACCAAAGACAGTTTAAGCTATAAGCATATATGAATGAGGTATTCACCCCAAAAAACATCTGATCCAGAAGGAATTTCTTTCCTCATAAAAAAAAAAAAGTAGCATTCAAGAAGCCTGAAACCCCATGGTGGAGAACAGAGACCTCCAAGCTGAGCCTCCAGACAAACTGGTCTAGTTGGTGCCACTCAGTGACAGTGAAGAAGCTCCAGTACCTGACAAGAAGCTACAGTGCCTGGGAAGGCATTGACCTCGTGTTCGGTATCAGGGTTTGTTATTGAATAAATGGATTTCTTGCCCAATGCACACACAGAAGCAAATACTATGTAGCACTGCCTTTTTAAAAAATAGGCTTTATTGCAAAACCAGCCAACACAGACACAAAATTGACTCAAATCTTTTTCCCAGACTTGGGGTCTGGGGCATATTTATGTGTTTGAATGGCAAAGGAAGGGATTTATGAATGTTGGTTTGGTAGAGTCTGGGTGGAGACCTTTAAATTTGATCATTTATGGAAGGGTATGTTGAGGCGGAATTTAGCTCCTGACCTTCCAAGCTAAGTGAGCCCTGACTTCTGAAAGAGTTCCAGTGTTCAGATCGCAGTCGTGTCCTGGTCTTCTTAGTTCCAAGGGGAGGATTCATTGTTTCCTGGTGTTGTTAAAGGTAAAAACATTTTCCATTGCACGTGCCTAGCTTACACGACTTGCAGGTTTTGTCTCTGTTATGTCTAAAAGGTAACTCCACATTTTGTTTTCAATAGAGTAGATCCACTTTGGGCTGGTCCCATAGTTACACACTGAATTGTTCACTATTTTGGAAATTATGTCAGTAATGGCATTACTGCTCATGAGGGTTTATTTGTCAATTCAACACTGTTGGGGCCAAGGGAATGCTGACCCTTTGCCCTCTGAAGATTTGCTAAAAATTACTGACAAGTGACAGATTAATAGGAGAGAAAGCAAACTAATTCATTTGATCATAATATTTTGTGACTTGAGAGCCTTTAGAATGAAGACCCAACCCAAAGTGGGTGTAGAAGCATATATAACACCTTGAGGTTACAGAAAGAATGGGGGCTTGGATCCTGCCAACAGAGGTTCTGGGAGTGAGGAGAAGAGGTTATCTTTTGAGGGGCAATTAATGATTGCTAGGGGAATGAACAGATCTGGACAGCAGAGATTAACTTATAAATTTTTCTGTTTGGAATTTGAATGTGTCTGAGAGATAGACATTATTATTCTTATAAAAAGGTCCATTCAGGTGTGATTAAATTCTTGGACTTCTTTTTGCAATAGGTAACAGGGAGGAGAAAAACAACTATTCTCCTTGGTGGATCCTGTGCTTTGGGAGAGAGGGAGATTGAGATTTGGGGTGGAATTAGAGAGGCCTTGAGAATTCTTTTTAAGTTCAGCGTATACAAAAGTTTATATTTTAGGATATTGGTTTCAGCTCCCCAACACCACTTTTGTAACAGTCTAGTTTGTTTATTGTAATTCACCATTGTGCCTTCAAGTGTAGTTTTTTCTCAGCACTTACTTTAAATAATATCATTTTATTATAAGTTTATTTTTGTTTGAGAAATAAAAATGAAATTCTAAGTCCCTCAACCAACTGGAGTGACCTTCAAGCTTACTCTGGCCAATTCCCCAGATTAACTTTAAAAACTAGGTTCTTGACCTTGGCTATGGCCATGATGGGATAGAAAGTCAAACACCCCTTATTATAGCTCCTCACTCAATAACCCTCATTACCATCCCTTTCAGAAAACTTCACCACTGATATCAACAAATCACCTGATACTGACCCTCCTTTATTGCTTCATAAAGACTACCAACCAAGGAGTGGTTTTGGCCAGTCAATAGATAATACACAAGGTTGTGCCAAAATAATGCACAGATAATCCTTACTGTCTTTTGCTTTACCTTTTGACATCAGACAGCCAAAAACTCCACCCTCAGATCATGATCAGATCAGGGCCAAAAATTCCACCTTCAGTCCATGCTGTACATGAAGTCCATGAAGGAGCATGAAGCTCAACTGCACATGTGCTCATTTCTCTTTTTATAAATATTTATGACTCCTCCCATAGCTTATTGAATATGTATATTTAGACACCCTGCTTAGCATAAATTCTATTTCCTATTGACCCTTGCCTTGAAGTGTCTATTGTTGGCCTCTGGCCAGAGGCTACACTTCCAAGCCTGTGAGCATAGCCACCTGCAGACTTGTATGAGAAATAAAGCTCTTCTTTCTAAATTTACGAACATCATGAGTCTCCACTTGATACGCATTTTCTTTTTGTAAGTGTTAGTACATTAGTATTTTAAAATCATTTTGTAGGTCATATTATCTATAAAATTTATTTTAGAAAAGTGAAATGGATATTACAAAAAAACTTTTAAAAATAAAGCTTGAATCTGATAAGATTAAGAATCACTGAATTTATCAATGGTAAAGGTTTAATCTGAAAAAAATAATTACATGAATGCAACAGAGGGAATTTGAGTTAAATGTATTGAGCCAGTACAACTTACTGATTTTTAAATTGAGTGTTGCTGTGGTTCGAATGTCCTCTCCCAAACTTATTTTGAAATTTAATTGCAATTATAACCTTATGAAGAGCTGGGACTATTAAAGTTAAGAGGTGATTAGGCATGAGATATCTGCCCTTATGAATAGGTTAATGCTATTACCATGGAATTGGGTTTGCTATAAAAGGAGGATTTGTTCCCATTTTTTTCTGTATCTTTTCCTGTTTGTCCCCTGCCATGTGATGCCTTTCCCCACATTATGGGGCAGTAAGAAGGCCTGTTTCCAAGTGCTCTGTCCCTCAATCTTGAACTTCCATACCTCAGAACTGAAAGGAAGTATACGTCTATTATTTTTAATTACCCAGTCTCCAGTATTTTTTTATTGCAGCATGAAATGGACTAAGACAAATGGTGAAAGATTGTAAGGAATATTGTTGAAACCCACCATATATCCCTGTGACCTGAAAATTCACGTTAGTCCTCTGTAGACATTTCGTATACACTCAAGAACTACTCTCTCAGACTCTCTGCCTGAGAAATTTCTCAAGGTTATAAGAAAAAAAAATCCAAAAATATTAGCAATTCGATGAGATTGAATGAATATGTAGTTAAACTTTCTCACTCTTCAGTGGGATAATGCTGAGATACATTGTACCCAGTTCCTCAGAAGATTCCCAGTTGCCCACAGTGGTAACTTGCTTCCGAACCCTATTCTTGCCTCACTACCAAATCCTCTCTGGGATTACTTCCAAATAAAATATCTCCATCCAAATATTTTTCTCAGATTTGTTTTGAGTCAAAGTGAAGAAATCCAAGCTAAGGCACAGAAAAACAGTGTATAAAGAACTTCAAAATATTTTTATTATTGTTCTTCTGCCTGGAAAATATTTCCTTTGGATACATACATGGTGTATTCCATCTTCTCTTCAAGCCGTTGCTCAAATATTTTCTTCAGTGTGTGTTTCCCTGACTGTCCTTTTTCGAAAGTTGGCATCCACCCGCAACAAGCACTCCTTCTCATTCTTTAATAATTTAAGTTTTCTGAAGAACACATTAGCATATTATTGAAGATAGAAGTGGATTTTAGGACATCTTTCTTGGGAGAGAGGTCCAGGCAGGGATTGAGATGTAGAAGGCATAGCTGTAGGATTGTGTAGGAAGATGAGCAAAGTATTAGTGATTTCTAAGATATAAGGATTCTATTTTAGAAAAGATTTTAAGTAATAAAAACAATGAAAAACATAATTTACATATCAATATCTCTTCAGGAAAGAAAAAATAAGTACTTACATAAGCATTTTAATATTAGCCAATATAAATTGATATTACAACCTAAACTTCTGATTTCCAATTCATGCTTCTGTTTGAAAATACATCTTGCTTCTCTGTAGTCTTAGTTACTCAAACAAAAAGCTTCATTTAATTTCTGTCACCATGAAATAAATTTCGAGTGACACTAGCATCAGCTTATTTAACTCCAAAAACTATTTTTTATTTCTTACAGTTAAATAAATTTTCAACAACTGTTGCCATTAAAGACAGGATACCTTCAATACTTATTCATTTTTAAGACCTCCTTCCAATTGCTTTTGAAGATAAGCCTGCTGTGAATAGCCTCCCTTTCATGCCTCCTTTTAGAATATCAAAATATAATTCTCTATAGATGTTTTTAGTTCAGATATGCACACTGAATAAAAACTGGCTTTTGATTATAGTTCAGAAGATTAAATTCATCAATAAATGTAAGCATTAAGTCTTAGGAAATAAACTTATAGCTAAATTTCCAGAGTTTCTGGTGAATTAAAGGTAATTTTGAAAGAAAATTTTAGTATAAACTGTGAATAATGATAAAAATTTTTAGACATTAGTCCAAAAGTATTCAAAATTTTAAAATATACTAAATCAAATAAAGGGCAGTTGATTTTTCTGAAATAGACATCCACATATGTATAGATTTTTATATACCCAAGTTTTTCTCTATATGTATGCATATGTGTGTTGGTGTACACATACACATATGTATATGGAGATAGATATATACACACATACACATATGCAAATACTATGTATGTATGTGTACATACAAATATACACACATACAGATATCTATGCATATATACACATATATACATACAGATACACATTAAGAGAAAGAGAGAGTGCAATAGAGGTGCGTGTGTATGTGTGTATATATGTAAGTATGTATATATATATACACATATATACACACCTCTTGCACTCTCATGTGAGATATATATGTGTGTATATATATGTGTGTGTATGTATATATATGTGAATGTGTATATATGTATACACATATATACATATATACATATATGTATATATACACACGTACATATATATACACGTGTATATATACACACATACACATATATACATACATATGTGTGTGTATATATATATGTGTGTGTGTGTGTGTGTGTGTGTGTGTGTGTATGTAAAAGTCAGGTTCCCCAGACAAACAGAATACATAGATAAGTCGTCTATATAAATTTTATCCAACAGGGATAAAATTTTATTATTTTGGAACTGTCACAAATACTAACTTACAAACCTAAAATTACCATGTATACCTAAATGAGTCAAATGATTTTGCCTTGTAAGATCACAATATATTCATATTTTGCAATCTTCTTTCAATATTTTGGTATTTCTTATATTAATTGTATTTTTTTTTTTTACAAATTTCAGCATGCCATATCTTATTTTTATTTTGAACTCTACATTTATAAGTCAGAGTTCCCAAAAGAAACAGAACACATACATACATATAGTATCACTATTTAGGTATCTTGCAAAGTATCTTCTCTAATATATCACTAGCAGGATGAAGTTAGATATCAATAACAAAAGGAAAACTGGAAAACTCACAAATATTTGGAAAGTAGCAACACGTTTTTAAACAGCAGAAAAAAGCAGGTAACACAGGGCAATTAGAAAGTAGTTAGAGACAAATGAAAAGTAAAACCCAGCATACCAAATTTATGAACACAGTGAAAGAAGAGCCACAGGGCAACTTTGTATTTACAAATGCTTGCATTAAAAAAGAAGTAAAATCTCAAACAGGCAATCTGTTTTTACAATGTGAGAAACCAAACCAAACCAAAACACAAAAACTAAAAGCAGTAGGAATCAAATAATAATGATTATAGCAGAGATATATGAAGTAGAGAACAGATAACAAATAGAGAAAAATCAAAACACCAAAAGTTAGTATTTCAAAAGATCAAGAGAACTGCCCTATATATAACTAGCATAACTGAGAAAAAAAAGAGAATCCTCAAATCATGATGATTAAAAAGACTAGAAGATATTACAATTTATTCTACTGAAATATAAAATATTTCAAGAGACTACTATTAATAATTGTCTTCTATTAAGTTGAATAACCTAGATGAAATACATAGAGTTCTAGAAACTTAAACCCTGTTAAGGTTAACTCCTAAAAAATTTCAAAATGTGAGTGGGCTTGTTAGCAGATTGAATTAATTATAAAAAATCTTCCAACAAAGAAAAAAAACCTGGATCTCATGGCTTCACTGGTAAAATTTATCAAACATTTAAAAATAACTAAAACTAATTTTTCTCTAACGTTTCCAAATATTTGTAGAGGGAACATTTTCTAATGTATTCTATGAGGCCAGCATTACTCTTATGCCAAAGACAGACAAAGACGTTGTAGAAAAATGAAACTACAGGACAATATCTCTTATAAACTTTGCTGTGAGTTCCTCAAAAAAATACCAGCAAACTAAATTCAGCAGCATATTAAAAAGTTATATACCATGACCAAGAGGGATTTCTTCCTAGAATGCAAAGATGGCTCAATAGATAAAAATTAGTAACTGTTATATACTACATTAACAGAATGTAGAAAAAACATAAATATGACTATTCCAATTGGTACAGAAAATACATTTGACAAAATTCAACAACCTGTCATAATAAAACACCCAACAAAGTAGGAATAAGAAACACTTCAGTAAAATAGTAACTATATATGAAAAATCCACAGAAAACATCCTATTTTATGGTAAAATATGGAAAGTCTTTGCATTAGTCTGTTCTCATACTGCTAATAAAGACATACCCAAGACTGAGTAATTTATAAAGGAAAAAGGTTTAAGTGACTCATAGTACCACATGGCTGGCAAGGCCTCACAATCATGGCAGAAAGTGAAGGGAGCACAGGACATGTTTTACATGGCAGCAGGCAAGAGAGAGCGTGTAGGAGAACTCCCCTTTATAAATCAATCAGATCTCATGAGACTTATATTCACTATCATGAGAACAGCAGAGGAAAACCTGCCCCCATGGTTAAATTATCTCCCACTAGGCCCATCCCACATCATGTGGGGATTCTGGGAGCTACAAGTCAAGATGAGATTTGCATGGGGACACAGTCAAACCATATCAGCTTTCTTCCTCTAATATCAAGAATAAAAATATTGGAAGGTCTATCCAAAGCAATTAGGCAAGAACAAGAAAACAAAGACATTCGGTCTGGAAAGGAGAAAGGAAATTCTCTCTAATTTCAGAAAAAATATAAAAAGCACTAAAAATGTATTTAAAAACTTTTAGAATAAGTGAATCTAGTAAAACTTCAGGATGTAAAATTAACATAAAATGAGTTTTATACACTGACGATAATCTAAAAAGAAAATTTAATTTACTATAGTATCAAAAAAGATAAAATAATTAGGAATAAATCAAAACAAGGTCAAATACTGTTACAATAAAAACTAAAGCAGTACTGAAAGAAATTGAAGAAGATGTAAATATATGAATATCTATCTTATAATCATGAATTGAAAGATTTGATGTTATTTAGATTCAATACTACTCAAAAAGATCTATCGATTTAATGTAATCTTAATCAAAATTCTGATAACTGTTTTGCAAAATTGAAAGGGACTTTAAATAGTAAAAATAATCTTGAAAAACAAAAACAAAGTTAAATAATTTATGATTACTGATTTAAAACTTAACTACAAATCTGCAGTGATCAAAACAGAGTGGGGCTGGCATAAAGACCGATCTATAAACAGATAAAATAGAATAGAGATCACAGAAATAAACTCATGCATATACAGTCAAATGCTTTGCAACAAGGATATCAAAACCATTCAGTGGTAAAGAAAGGAAAGTCTTTTCACCAAATAGTGTTGTGAAGTCTAATGATGCACATGGAAAATAATGAAGCTTGACCTTTACCTAACACCATAACAAAAATTAACTCAAAATGGGTAAAAAACTGAAACATAAATCAAAAACCTATAACACCTTTAAAATAAAATAGAACAAAAGCTACTTGACATTGGAGTTGACCGTGATTTCTTGAATATAATACCAAAGCCACAGGCAACAAAAGAAAATAGTAGATAAATTAAATTTTATTAAAACTTTAAAAAATTGTGTATCAACATAAAAAGACAACTACAGAAAGGGAAATATGTTTTCAAATCATATATCTCTAATAAGGGATAATATTTGGAATATATAGAAAACTTCTAAAACTCAATGACAAAACAAACAACACAATTCATAAATAGGCAAAAGATTTTATTAGACATTTATCTAAAAAAGTTATATGAGTAGCCAATGAGCACATGAAAAGATGCTCATCATCATTTATCATCACAAATATAAGTCAAAACTACAATGAGATGCCACCTCACACACATTAGAATGGCTACTATGAAAAACAGAAAATAAGTGTGGGCAAGTATGTGGAAAAACTGGAATCCTTGTGCACTCTTATTGGAATTATAAAATAATACAGTTTATTTGGAAAATAGTAAGTTCTTCAAATAATTAAAAAGTAGAATTGCCACATGATTCTCCATTTCCCCTTTTGAGTATATACCCAAAATAATTAAAAGTAGCTTCTGAAAGATATATTTGCACATCCATGTTCATACCAGCATTATTTACAATAATTAAATCATGTAGGCACCCAAGTGTCTATGGATAGATGAATGAAAAAGCAAAATTTGGTGTGTACATACAATGAAATATTATTGTTTAAAAAGGAAGGAAACTCTGTCAAGATGAATGAATCTTGACGACATTATGCTAAATGGATTAAGCCAATCGCAAAATTACAAATACCATATTATTACACTTATATAAGGTACTTAGAGTAGTGAAAATTATAGATAGAGACAGAATAGAATGGTGGTTGTCAGGGTCCTCACAAGAGGAGGGGAGAATGGGGAATTCTTCAATGAGTGCAGAGTTTCATTATTGCAAGAAGGAAATAACCTTGGAGATGGATGGTGGTGATGATTGCACAACAATATGAAAGCACTGATGCTAGTGAACTATACACTTAAAATGATTAACAAGGTAAATATTATGTTATGTGTAATTTAATCTCAGAAAAATTAAAAAATAGTCTTACTGGTAGTTGAAACAATCTGCTCAGGAATATAATTTAAAAAATATATAAGAAAAAAGTTATCTTGGTGTTTCCAATGGAAGTGTGTGTGTGTGTGTGTGTGTGTGTGTGTGTGTGTGTGTGTGTGATTTCAAGTATATTCATGGATTTCTAATTGTGGGATGACCTTAAGACAATTTGCCCAGGAGAGTTTTGATTTATACTAAGTTATACCTGCATCGACTATAAATACTAATAGAATCTCCTTTCAAAATATTTTAGTAATATGTTCACACAAAGTAATGAACGTTAAGAATTATCTAGAAGGTAAGAAATAGGCAACGTCTGCCTAATAATATGTTGTACTATTAACAGGGCAAGCACAGATGTGGTTACTTTAGGAGAAAATTTGTCTTCTTTTTTATGGATTCACAGACATGGCCTTCAACTTTAAGCCGTGTGAGCATGAACATAAATTCTGATTGACTAAGTATTAAACATGATTTTTATTTGAATGCATATCTCTTGTAATTCTGTTGTTGATCATCTTTAAGAAAGGTGATCTAGATTGCACTTTTTTACTTCACCTGTATTGAACAGATGTACGTGTTTATGTACCTATGTAGCTTTGAAAATCATTATGAATTAAGTTGCATATCCCCCGTTTATTTTTGCTCACAGTTTGAGAGTAAAATTTTGAGAAAAAAATCCCTCGTTTATTTTGCTCACAATTTGAGAGAACATGCAAATGTACTAATTTATAGAGTACTATATTGAATACCATATGTCAAACCTGGAATATTATATTGAAAGTTTTCCCTCCACAATATTTTCCTCAGTTATTTGGTATTAATCCATGGTAAATAATAAGGGAAGGATGAGGGTTCCTGTGCCTCACACAATATTTCAGAAAATGTTAATGCTGTTTCAATTGGTTAAGTATTGGGACAAAATCACTCCCTAGGGGCAAAGTGGACGAAAGAGCAAAAAGTGAATCTAGAGGGCAAATATTGAATTCTAAAACTCAAAAACTTAAAAGACTTCTGGTTGGACTCCAAAAGCTACAATGATAGGAAATGATAAAAGTAACTGACAAGCTGGAATGAAATTTGAAATCTTGCTTAAAAATTGTTGAAGTACCATATACTCTAGAACTATCATCTCTTAACTGAATTACATGTATTAAAAATGGTTGCTTATACATGCATAGATCTTTTTCTGATCCCTCTTTTTGTTTCATTTACCTATTTACCTATCTTTACAGAAAATCACAGTATCCTCATTACTGTCATTTTATAATAATTCTTGAAATTAGGCAGAGTTGATCTAATAACTTTCATCTTTTTTTTCAAGTTGTTTTGACTCTTCTAGTTCTTTTCCATTTCCAGATTAATTTTAGAATCAGATTCTTGAGTTTTAGAAACATCCAAATGGTCTCTTAATCAGAGTTACATTGTATCTATACATAGATTTAGAGAAAACTGGCATCATTATTGAGTATTGCAAATCATTACTATAATGTATCTTTCTATTTATGTAGGTATTCCTTAATTTCTCTCAGCAATACACTAATCTTCGGCCAGATTTATCTTTTTTTCTTTATTTTGCTTTCTTTTTTTCATTTTTTGAGACTGAGTTTCCCTTTTGTTGCCTAGGCTGGAGTCCAATGGCGTGATCTCTGCTCACTGCAACCTCTGCCTCCTGGGTTTAAGCTATTCTCCTGCCTCAGCCCCCTGACTATCTGGGATTATAGGAATGCACCACCATGCCTGGCTAATTTTGTATTTTTTAGTAGAGACGAGGTTTCTCCATATTGGTCAGGCTAGTCCCAAACTCCTGACATCTGGTGATCCATCCGCCTGGACCTCCCAAGGCCAAATCCCAAAATGCTGGGATTATAGGCAGGAACCACAGCGCCCGGCCCAGTCAGATTTATCTTTAAGTATTTAATGTTTTTGCTTTTTACAATTTTGTTAATTTTAATTTCTAACTTTTTATTGATAGATAAAAATGCTATTAAGTTTCATATTGATCTTGTAGCCTTCAGTTTCTTATTCTTATTAATTTTAGTATCAGTTTTATAGATTCCATTTTGTTTTTTACTTAAACTATTATACTGTCTGCAAATGAAGGCAGTTTTTTCTGTTTTTTTAATATAGATTCCTTTTTATTTCTTGCCTCGTTGCATTGCCTAAAACCATAATTTCACTGTTGTATTGTTTGTGCCTTTGGTGTCATATTTAATAAATCATTTCCTAATCCAAGGAAATAAATATCTATGCTAATGTTTTCTTCTAGTTGCTTATAGTATTATCATTTATATTTTTATTTATGATTCTATCCAAGTTAATTTTATGTATGGTTTGATGTAAGGCTTAAAATTTGTTTTTTTGCATGTTGATATCCTTTTAATTTTAATCTGTCTGCATTCCTATACTTAATATTTCTTTCTGGTTGTCAGGACATATTTAGCCTTTGTGTTTTTTTCCAAACCTACAATCTGTTTCTCATTTGAAGTGTTTGCAACATTTACAATGGATGTGATAGCTGATATTTTGGGGCTAAATCTATTAGCTTGCAATTCTTTTTAATTTGTTGAATATATTCTTTGTTCTCTTTATCCTTTTTCTTTCTTTCTTGTTTTTTTAATTGAGTTTTTTTTCATGATTGATTTTATTTCCTCTGTTAGCAATTAAGTAAAGTAACAAATTATGTCTTGACAAAAGACATAATTCTTATTTGGGTTCTTATTTAGTCTATGCAAGCAATTATATTGCCATTAAGATAAAAAATACTCAGCAAGAGCTTTGAAATGCTGGACAGGTTAGGCAGGGAGAATAGTAAATTATTTTAAATGTTTTATTTCAATTTACAAAAGCAACGTCTGTTCAATTATGAATTATAGATATCTTAAAGAGAAAGTGAAATGTGGAAAAAACATAAATTAAGGAAACAAACGTATTAAGAAAATAAACAACATAATATAAATAATATATTTTTAAAAAATTATAATTATATCTCAATTTATTCAGTCCTATATAACTATTTTTTTCTGTTTCATTTGGTTTCCAATTTTATAAACTGTTAGCTTCTTGACTAGACCACTGGAAATCTTTACTCATCCACTGGAATAGTCTCAAAGTTTTTTAAATGATGCCATCAGAAGCCTCTATGAGGCAGATTCCTTTTCTGCAGGGATTTGAGACATTTCTTGAAAATGAAGCAATACACTCTGAAGCTGATTGCAAGTTCAAGGAAGTGTTAGGGTAAAACAAAAAACTATTTGTAAATAACAAAAGGTGTAAAATGACTACAGTTAACATATTGATAAATTTCAGAAGAGAATGATCTGAGGGTTCGTAATAAAAATAATGCTACTGATAAATGTTGTTTCTGTGACACGTAAAAGCAAGGTAATGAGGTCAATTCAAAAGGTTTTAGGTAAAATATCTACTATAAATATAACTATTAACTCAATTTTCAAGAATGGCTATGATATCTACTTTTTTAAAACTTGATGCAAAATCTTTATGGAGAAAAATACTTCTCAGCTACAATGTATAATTCAATCGTAATATACCATGAATATACTAAACATACAGTTAGAATATATCAAAAATACATAATGCTAATTGACTCATTAAGTCTGGAGTAGATCCTAAGTATCTATATGTTAGTAAAACTTCATCGGTAAGTGATGTGAATCCCATATGGAAACTGATAGCCTGGAAGATTCTAAACTTAAGCTAAGGAAGTAAGGCTGCAATCAAGTTAACGTTTTAAAAAGTAACTGAAATTATGATTTAAAACACTATTCTGCTGCTGACTCATATCAGACAAAGTAGAGCCAAAACTGATTAATAGAATTGTAGACGGTGAGGACACTGACAACTACCTGGGAAACTCCCACACAATGTACAATTACTGAAATATTAGATTAATAAATTTTACTTCTACGTATTTAGCCTTGTGAAGGCTGAGGCATTTCATCTGATTTGGCAATATCTTCTCTCATGAAACTCATTGATAGTAACTTTATTATGCATGAGAAAAATAAACAGTAAACCTAAGAAACAAGCCCATCCAAAATTAAGCAAATTTACTGGGGTTTCAACAAATTTATAGCATTTCAGACTCAGGTATTAAGAATCAAGGCAAATGTAATTCATTTCCAAATGTTGCCATGTATTATTCTCTTTAATATTTTGGAAGAAGCATACCTTAGGACTAATTTCAAGGGATATATGAGGTCAGAATTAAGTTAATAATATTACTAAGATGTTATTAATGAGCAATATATGTATTGTTGACATATTAAAATTAACCAATAAATAAGCAGTTTAAATATCTTAGTTTTGTTTTCCAATAAAGTAAACATCAATATATTTAATGCTCTTTGAGGTTGTCAAAAACTTGAAGCATGGAAAGGGCTATGGAGTCTAAAAAACAAAAGCAAAAACCCCAAACAAAGAAAAAAAAAAGAAAACATACTAATTTAGGGGAAAACTATATTTATTTGAATAATAGTAATATAGAAATACCCAGTTATATTTCTCTAAAATAATTGCTTCTAATTATAATCTAAACCACATATTATAACTTTTAATTAAAGTAACTAACCTCTGTGTTAAAAATAAAATTGAGAAGTAGTGGTATTAATACTTTTGCACTGGCTATCATGCAGTTGCCTTGTGCAGCAAGCTCATAGAGCCGATGAATACACATAACAACTTTCTACAGCCATGCACATCATTTACACAGCTCTAAAGTAGCAGAAATGAACATTTATTACAAACCCAAAGACATAGTCTCTCTGTGGCATTATAAAAAAGCAAAAGTGTATACACATAGATTAGTCTTAGTAACCTATGTTGCAGTGTTCTCTTAGAAATAATCTAGGTGTCTGATTAATATTAATTTACTCAATATACTATCAGCCCAAGTTTGTAAGTTACCTAATTTTTAAAAAATTATCTTTAAGCTAAAACGCGGCAAAATTAAATTATTACTGAAATAGTATGTCAGAATAATGATTCCATTTGGTTAACACATATTTATAATCTTACATATTAAGCAGGAGTAATGCTAACTTATCCCATCAGTAAACCTGTGTAAGTATAGGGGGAGCATACTCAAATAGAATAAAAACTATGTGTACACTACGCTTAACAGTAAGACTTATGGAAACTTGAATTCTCAAAACATTTTCAAGTTGTTTTTTTAAAAAAGTAGGGATACTTTTAAAATCTAGTATGTTGAGAATGGGTGCAGTGGCTCAAGCCTGTAATCCCAGCACTTTGGGAGACCGAGGCAGGAGGATTGCCTGAGGTCAGGAGTTTGAGACCAGCCTGGCCAACGTGGTGAAACCCCGTCTCTACTAAAAATGTAAAAAATAATTGGGCATGGTGGTGTGCGCCTTTAATCCCAGCTACTGGGGAGGCTGAAATAGGAGAATTGCTTGAACCTGGGAGGCGGAGTTTGCAATGAGCCTAGATCTGGCCACTGCACTCCAGCCTGGGTAACATAACAAGACGCAGCCTCAAGAAGAAGAGAGAAAATAATGTAGTAAATTGAAGTCATTGAAAGTTGAATTTCATTATTTTCTGATAAAGTTTATGTATTCGTTCATTCCAAATCCCACGTTGAAATGTGATCTCCAATGATGGAGGTGGAGCCTTCTGAGAGCTGTTTGAATCATGAGGGCAGATTCCTCATGACTGTCTTGGTGCCATCTAAATGATGAGTAAGTCCTTGCTGTATTAGTTTTTGCCAGAGATAATTGTTTAAAGCAACCTAGCACCTCCCTCCCCTCTTCCTTCCTTCTCTCTTGACATGTAATATATGTTCTCTTCTTCCCTTCTGCTGTAAGAGGAAGCTCCCCGGCCGGGCGCGGTGGCTCACGCCTGTAATCCCAGCACTTTGGGTGGCCGAGGCGGGTGGATCATGAGGTCAAGAGATAGAGACCATCCTGGTCAACATGGTGAAACCCCGTCTCTACTAAAAATACAAAAAATTAGCTGGGCATGGTGGTGCGTGCCTGTAATCCCAGCTACTCAGGAGGCTGAGGCAGGAGAATTGCCTGAACCCAGGAGGCGGAGGTTGCGGTGAGCCGAGATCGCGCCACTGCACTCCAGCCTGGGTAACAAGAGCGAAACTCTGTCTCAAAAAA